>NC_056731.1:1361395276-1361480276 GCF_019279795.1 Protopterus annectens
AAATTAAATCGTTTTAACTTCGTTCATTGGATTTATTTGCTAATATTTGAGATTGGTGGACTATTCTACAAACGTCTTATATGCTGCTTATAGCTACTGGATTGGTTTCTATTTATTTCTTGTTCGGGGTTATTTGTGTGTGGATATATATATATATATATATATATATATATATATATATATATATATATATATATATATATGCCTATTGATATATCAGTATATTTCTTGTTTTATATCTACACATTATATATATTTTATGATATATATGTAGATATTCTATATGTGTAATTTCGTATGTACAGCTACATATATCTGATGTATACACTTGTCATATGCATCTATCACCATACACATCTATATTTGTATATTTATATATTATAAACATGCTGGTTCCACAGTGTTTGCTCCATAGTATTCTATACCTGTATTGAATGATATATTAAAAAAAAAACATTTGATCGTTTAGCTCTGATGGTGTAGTGGTACATTGCTCTGACTATAGTGTACAAGATTCTGGGTTTGAGACTTACAAAGGCTGATTGCTTTGTTGCTGGGCAGGACAAGGGCTATTGGATACAGAGTAACTAAGGCACTTTTAAGCAGTTGTAAGTGGGTTTGCGAGACAGTAAGCAATGCTAACTTCCTGCTAAATATGCTTACAGATGGTTAGACTGAAAAGTGCCTAATCTGTGTAGGCATTGCGCCATGTAAACAGGTTTAATCCTGCTTAAAAGTACTTACCCCCGTGGTAATTTCTTTAAAAGAAAAGAAAAAAGGGGTGATAGGAAAGTGGTGAAAAAGAGGGAAAGACAATAGGGATGTGCAAGATGGGTGTGGGGAAGGTCCATGGCTGTCCATTTCTTCTACAGCAGCAGCTGTGCATATATACTGAATTTGGAGGTATAATTTTGACACTCAAACCCCTAAGAGAGGGGTGAGGACAACAATAATGTGTTGTGAAGCCAGTTAGACCAGATCACATGTGTCCAGTGGACCACTGCACCTTCACTGCCCCGAAGGTGGTTGTGCTGGGGGATGAGCAGGAGGGGCAGGCTGACCCTCTAATTGTGCCACACAGCCTTCAAGCTGGCATAGCAGATTGCTAAACCTCCTTTCGGAGCTCACTACACACCAAACCCCAGACCTGGCTTTGGGTGACAGGATCCTGTCCGCGCTCACTCCCTGGGGAGCTAAGCCCCATCCCCTGAGGCAGTTCCATCTGAAGATGGTGCAGGACCAGCAGACAAGGAGGTCCCAGGGTGAGTCCCGGACATGCTGGAGCCTGGTGCCATGACCAGATGAGGTGGGAGAGGTGGGTTTGCTGGACCAGCCTTCACAAACGTACTATGGTGTTACATTTTAAGAACATATGTGGGTTAGTTACAGTCAACACATTCCAGGATTAGTTATAACAGCATGCATAGATATTCCCATTAACCGAAAACAACAAATTTGGAACAGTTGCATACAAACAGAACACATGCATATATGGAACCACAGTGTCCATTACAATGGCATGCAGGTTACATTGATAGCCACAGGCGACCAATGATAGGATTTCAACATGGAACATTAATAGAAACATATTTCAATATTTGTTGAACAGTAGGACATATGTCCCAACAGTAGGTTTAGTGTAAACATACCCACTGATTTGTGTGTTTAGATTATTGTTGCAGATATGGTGTGGGGGGGAGAGATGTCAATTAACAACTTGTATATCCTTGCAGTACTCACAATGTTAATGATCATTGCTCTAATCATTACTGTACAGGTATTATTACAATACCCTATGGCATTGGTTTGGGCAGTGATATGTTTGTACATAAGTGTATACTTCAACTGTCTTATAGCTAAATTCTGCTTCTCTTACCTGGTAGACCTGTGGAGGGAATGTTTGTTAACGCTACCTGACTGTTTCTATACATATTCCCAGATTCCTAGTTAACATTATGCACATACCTCTCAATCTCTTAATGCACAAACTCTGTACAAAGCTTGACAACATGAGGGTACAAATAGGGACATATTTTGAATATTGCTCTTAAAAACTTTTAGACAGCTGCTAGAGAAACAGGATTTGTTTTAATATATATTTTCTGAAGGATTTGAAGTCTGACACTCAAATGTATGTCATTATTTGGTGACTGCAATCCTGAGATCATCCCAGTGATTTGCTAGGAAAACAGAGGAATGGGCCAAAAATATGAGCCAAATATCTGGATATTCAGGGAAAATCTGTACAGCTGAGAGGTATGATTATGCATACAGCTTACTACCACATGCAGGATTCGAACCATGGCTGTGTCTGCTAAAAATACAACAATTTCTGTTTCATCAGAGTGAGCTATTTAGAAACCGCTGTTTGTTTTTTCAGTATTTTCTAAGTCTCTCTTGGTTGTACAATCTGACCTTGTAATTACAACATTCTTATACAGACATTCCTAGACATATGTTTATGTAGCGCAGTGTGAGAAATAGTGGTTGACACAACAGTACTATTCTGATATCAGATTTTGGTGAATGCTACGTCAGGCCATACAATACCAGAGTAAACACAACCAGTCCAGTATTTAAAACTTTATAGCCAGGCAGTTACAGTTTTCTTATTTGAAAGACCTGTGGGGGGAATGTTTGTTAACACTACCTGATTGTTTCTACACATATTCCCAGATCCATAGGTTAAAATATGCACATACCTCTCAATATCTTAATGCACAAACTCTGGACAAAGCTTGATAACAGGGGGGTACAAATAGGGACATATTTTGAATATTGCTCTTATAAACTTTTAGACAGTTGCTAGAGTAACAGGATTTATTGTAATATACATTTTCTGAAGGATTAGAAGTCTGAAACTCAAATGTATGTCATTATTTACTGACTACAATTCTGAGATCATCCCAGTGACTTGCCAGGGAGAAAGAGGAACAGGTCAAAAATATGAGCCAATTATCTGGACATTCTGCAAAAATCTGCACAGCTGAGAGGTATCATTATGCATACAGCTTAGTACCACTCCCAGGATTCAAACCATGGCTGTGTGTGTGCTAAAAATACACCAATGTGTGTTTTATTCGAGTGAGCTATTTAGAAACTGCTGTCTGCTTCTTCAGAGTTTTATCTCTTGGTTGTACAATCTAACCTTGTACTTACAACAGTCTTATACAGACATTCCTAGACATATTTATTATGTAGCACAGTGTGGGTAACAGTGGTTAACACAACATTACTATTCAGAGAATGCAACACTAAATGCCATAAAATACCAGAGTAAACACAGCTAGTCCAGGATTTAGAACTTTATTGCCAGGCAGTTAGAGTTTTATTTAAATATCACCTATATGGGACTATTACTGTCATATTGTCTGGTCTATTCAGTACAACCCATACATGTTTTTTCTACTACCAGGTGGCTTTCTACTACTTTATATTTATTTGTTATGACTACTACAAGCAATATTGTAACTCACTGGCCTCGCAACGCAGCCTTTGCAACCTACTGGCATGGGCTTCCTGATTCACAGCCCACTCAGCTGCAGTTGTAAAGGGAATAGAGAAATAGTTAGGCATACCTATCCATCACATACATAGGCTGGACTTTGGTAAACAGTTATTGATATGAATACTTACACACAGCTGGGACATCATCCCTCTGCCTTGCTTCTTGGATCCACTTATCCAAGAGCCCCCTCTTCCTCCGCTTCAAGTCAGCATAGTGGTGCCAGACCTGCTCACCAGTCTGAGGGATAGCAGGGGCACTGGTGAGATCACAGGTGAGATGGTCCCAGGCTTTTGCTTTATATTGGGAGCCCTGGGACTGGCCCTGCAGCAGTCTCTCATCATGTGTTTTTACCAGGAGTCCTACCATGTCCTAGGACTTCTGTATACCCCAGCGCTGCACCCAGAAGCGTATGCCCTCATCAACACTTGCCATACTGCCCACAGTGGTAAGCTGCAACAGTTATGAGCTGTATTCCTGCCTGACAGGTTTAAATACAGCTGATTTTCCAGCCTTTGCCATGATTGGATGGTTTTGAATATACTGAGCTAAGCTAAGCTATGGGCAAACCTGCCTAGCTAAGGTTGGCAGTGCTTAAATGGGCAGGTTCAGCATTGCTTACCAATTGGCAAATCCACTTAGCTGGGCTATTCATTGCTTAGTATTCATATGTACACAATGCTTACACCCAGTCAGCAAAGCTGTGCAATGCTTAGGATTGCTTATTTTTTTTTATTTTATAGACTATCTGCTGTATGGGATTGATTTCTCATTCATTACATATTATAAATTTGTTTACTGTCTGTAACATTCCCCAGTGTGCTTTCATTACGTTTATTCATGTGTGAATACACTGTATGGGGCACTTGTGTTTATATGGAGGTTTCACAACTTTATTAAACTGACACCTCACATTCTGGACCTACTACAGTACTCTGGTTAACAAATATATGTTATTTAGTGGCTAATTATAAAAAGAAATGTTTATGTACTGTTTTCGCATGTAAAATGCAAATTGGTTACAATGGGGATCAAACCCTAAATGACTGCTTGTACAGCACATGCTCTAACAACTACACTATTACACTACTTCTTATTTTGGATGTCTCTTGCTGTTTAATTTCTTGTGCTGTTTAAGCTGGACTAAGCATACCTAAGCAACAGGCACACCCCCGCAACTATGCTTAAACTTTCAATTAACAATCTATTTATATTAATTCCAATCAATTAAATTAATTGATGTAGCTCCATAAAAAAATAAAGGTAAATCACGGATAACATCTAAAAAGCAAATAAATTAGAAAAATGCTCTTAAAGCATATTAATAATGATAGAAAGTAATAAAAAATTGAACCAACAACCTGAGGGTATTTCTATATATACCCAATAAATAAGGGCAGTTAACGAAAATACCAGCTAGGTTAAAGTTAAATTATAAAAATGATTTGAACTAAAATAATTCAACAAAATTGTAGTTCATAAAACGCCAAAGACCAAATAGGCACAAAAAGGCTAGACCACAGATGTCGGTTACCCTAGCTTGACAAATAAAGTGGAAACCTTTATTTGATGCTAAACAGCCACTTTAAGTCTTATTAGTTAAACTACTTTGTGTAAAGAAGTCTTCCTAAAGCGTGTGGTTAAAGTTATGCTATAGCCTAACTAACCACCCGAGTGCAAACTTATAATTAGTTAAAGTTTTATTAAAAATATATTATAATATTAAATATGAGTTAGTCCTATATACACTCATATACTTCAAAAGTACGTGAAAAATAAGAGTATAATGTTTTACCAGCCAATGTAAAATATATGTAAATACCAATTATCTCCTCAAGGCTAAAAGTCTCAAAATACTTTCAATAGATAAATGTTCATTGAGGCCTGGGAAAGTGTGTGCCCCTGTTCTAATTTGCCACATCAGTTCATCAATCTCTAATAAAAGTTGCCAAGGCCCCCCCTCTTATGTCAATGTGCCTATGCTGGAGGACAATAAATTTAAAGCAATGATCGGGACACTCCACCACGTGTTTTGCCAATGCATTATTGATGTCTTTCTTACATATGGCATAACAGTGTTCAGATATACGTTGTTTCATTTTTCTTTCTGTTTTGCCAATGTAAAATGCATTACAATGATCACATAAAGCTGCATAAGTAACACTTTTAGTCTCACAATTGTACCTAGCATTCAAAATATAAGGTTTGTTCTTGATGCAAGCCTTATCACCTACCAAAATGTATTTACATTGTGGGCAAGCCCCACATTTAAACATACCATTAGGTCTATTAGAATGAGGCTTCTTCTTTTTTTCAAGCAAGGACTTTAAATTTGGGCCTCTCCTATATGTAATTTTAGGCTTAGCCCCTAAAATCTTAAATAAAGTTTGGTCCTCAGTAATGATGTTCCAATTTTTATTCAAAATATATCTTATATTTTGATAATCCAAGGAGTAAGTACATAGGAAGCTAGTTTTGTAGGTACTTTTATTCCCTACTACTGAAATGTCTCGTTGGTCAGAGGTATGTGCCTCGTTTTGTTCTAATTGTTTACATAACAATGGTTTAAAATGGCCATTACTTCGTTTATGTATTACTTCTGCTTTAATGTTAACAACCAAGTTCTTGGGGTAACCTCTATTTATAAACATGCCTTGCAAGCATTCGCATTCCTCCTCGAAATCTGTGTCTTTTGTAATCATTCTAGCCACCCTTACCATCTGGCCTTTAACCACAGCTCTTTTCTGGTGGTAAGGGTGGCTGCTAGTGAAATGCAAAAACGTATTAGAATAAGTTGGTTTCCTGTATATGACACTTTTATATCTAGAATTAATCCTATCCTTCACTAATAGAATGTCAAGAAAGTTAATACTATTCTCGTCCAAGTTGTAGGTAAACTCTAGAAAATTTGTCATCCGAGTGATGTTGGGGATAAATGTTGGTACTAGAGATTTAGCCCCCTTCCAAATAAAGAACATGTCATCCTGGTATCTTGTGTACCACGAGATGTTTTCTTGAAACAGATGGTTTGTGAAAAGTAGAGTATTTTCCCAATAAGCCATAATGGCATTGGCAAAGCTGCCACAACATGGTGACTGCATGGCCACTCCCGTGTTTTGCAAATAAAAGTGCCCTTCAAAGGTCATAAAATTATTAGTTAAGACAATCTCCAATAAAGTTTCAACTAAATATATAGTGTTTTCTTCTATGTTCTTGGATGCCAAAAAATCCCTGATCCACTCAAGGCCTAACTTTTGGGGTATGACAGTGTATAGATCTTTTATATATATTGTTAAAAAACTATTTAATCTTATTAATGTTGTTAAGAAAACCCCATGAATCTTTACAAATTTGAGGCTCACATTCAATCAATGGTTTTAAAATACTGTCAATATATTTGGCACATCCATATGTTACTGACCCGCGCCCATCCACAATGGGTCTAAAACGGGGTTCAGTGATTGCTTTATGAATTTTAGGAGTGCCAAAGAGGGCTGGTGTCTTAGGTGCAATCATAGATAGATATTGGTGCAAATCTATGTCAGTATAACCTTCTAAAAATAAGTCATCCAAAATACACCTAATCTTTTTGTATGCTGTGTTGACTTCATTAATGGTAACTTGCGTGTAAACATCAGTGTTAAGATGTTTATTCATACTTTCAATGTATGCACTGTGGTCCATAAACACCAGCCCCTCACCCTTGTCAGGCTTCATTACTCGGATGTTACAATCATTTAACAAGTTAAGGAAGTCGTATTCAAATGTGCTAATGTTGGTCTTAATGTTGTTCTGGTAATTAGTGTTATTATTGTCAACAATAGCTCTAAAATCCATGTCACACATTCTTTCAAAAAGATTAAGGCTTGGGTGTAGGGGTGGATTAAATATGCTAGAAACCCTAACAGAACTAACAAGGGTAGAACTTTCTCCTATTAGCGTATTAAGATTTAATTTATGGACAAATAGTTTCAAATCAATAATGGTGTTAACAATGTCCATTCTATTGCCAGGAACAAAAGTCAACCCTTTTGAAAAAAAGTCAATCATGTCTTGGTTGACATCCAATGCAGTGTAATTGTAAATACTAAAATCTCCCTCAGAGCTTGTGTGGATGTGGGGTGGCAATCCGTAAACAAAGTCATAAACTATCTCCTCTGTTGTTTCCGTCTGTTCCTTGTTTGTGGTTGATTCCTGTTCGATTGTCGGTTGTTCTGTTGGCCATTGGGGTTCATCCGAAAATCCTGGTGGTTGGGTGTATGCATCCTATTCGTATTGTTGTTAGAAGCCCTAGGCTGGTTGTTGTTGGCAACGGTGTTGTTGTCTCTGCTGCTATTATTGGTGTTAAGTCTTTCACTGCGCATTAGGGGCTGCGTTTCCACATCCTCAATAATAGAATTTTCATGCGTTTGATTGTTGGCCCTTACCACGGTGTTCCCGTTTTGAGTATCAAGAAATTGGTTGGGGACATTTAGTATGTTAAAAGGAGGCCTTGAGTATGCTTTATTGTTAGAATAATCATGTAAATCTCTGGCTATTTTTTTCTTCTTTGTAGTTAACAGTTTAGTCATGGTAGCCTCAATACTCATAAAGACTCTACAATATTCATACTTATACCGAGTAAAATCATTATGAGATTTTTATAGCATGCTCAAGGATTTCCAATTCAGCCTTTAAAACACCAATGTCAATCTTGTAGAAATTAATAAGTGAATGCAAGAACTCAAAACCCTGTCTGTCAAACAGTGCTATTAGCTCACGATGGAACAGATAATCTTTCACCAAGCCTACTGGGTAACGCCACTGGCGCTACCCTTTGGCTATAATTTTCTTTTCGATGCATTCCTGCAGATATGAAACTTCGAGCTGCAGTTTTCTACATTTATATAACTTAAAATCAAAGTCATTTATGCTGTTTGACAAAAGACTCACCCCTGGTTCATTGTCCTCTCCGGAACCGGCGTTGTTTCCAATGCCAAAGAAATTGTTGTTGTTAAGAAAATTAGCCATGGAAGGAAGGACACTCTTGTGAGTGGCTGAACCATTATTGACCAAGTCTCTCATATTGGAATGCAAAAATGCCGGTCCTGGACTTGAAGCTTGATTATTGTGGGGTGAGGAGTTTGCATTACAGACTGCCGTTCTTCCAAGTCCTGATGTATTTAGCTGGCTGCTACCTTCAATGTGCCTTCGCTGTGATGCGTTTACATCATTAAGTTCAGAAGCATCAAGCCGTTGGGTTAAAGAATCCACTCGTCCAAGGAGCAATTGAACAAGAGCGGTTAGATTGCCAATAGAGTTGTCTTGGTTGACGTTATTGCCTTCTTCCTGAGAAAACAAAACTTGAGTTGCCGCTCCGGTTTCACTCACCATAAGTACACGAATCCAAGCAAACAAAAAATGAAAAACAAACCAGTAAAACAAGCATAAAGTGAGTAGAAACACAATGAGAGCAAATAAAATCCAAAGAACCGTTTAATGAGTGCTTTCGGTGTGGGCTGTGCCTCACCTTCATCAGACAAAAAACATTCAATTAACAATCTATTTATATTAATTCCAATCAATTAAATTAATTGATGTAGCTCCATAAAAAATTAAAGGTAAATCACGGACAACATCTAAAAAGCAAATAAATTAGAAAAATGCTCTTAAAGCATATTAATAATGATAGAAAGTAATAAAAAATTGAACTAACAACCTGATGGTATTTCTATATATACCCAATAAATAAGGGCAGTCAACAGAAATACCAGCTAGGTTAAAGTTAAATTATAAAAAATGTTTTGAACTAAAATAATTCAACAAAATTGTAGTTCATAAAATGCCAAAGACCAAATAGGCACAAAAAGGCTAGACCACAGATGTCGGTTACCCTAGCTCGACAAATAAAGTGGAAACCTTTATTTGATGTTAAACAGCCACTTTAAGTCTTATTAGTTAAACTACTTTGTGTAAAGAAGTTTTCCTAAAGTGTGTGGTTAAAGTTATGCTATAGCCTAACTAACCACCCAAGTGCAAACTTATAATTAGTTAAAGTTTTATTAAAAATACATTATAATATTAAATATGTGTTAGTCTTATATACACTCATATACTTAATAATTTGTTTACGCAAAAGTACGTGAAAAATAAGAGTGTAATGTTTTACCAGCCAATGTTAAGTACATGTAAATACCAATTATCTTCTCAAGGCTAAAAGTCTCAAAATACTTTTAATAGATAAATGTTCATTGAGGCCTGGGAAAGTGTGTGCCCCTGTTCTAATTTGCCACATCAGTTCATCAATCTCTAATAAAGGTTGCCAAGGCCCCCCCTCTTATGTCAATGTGCCTATGCTGGAGGACAATAAATTTAAAGCAATGATCGGGGCACTTCACCACGTGTTTTGCCAATGCATTATTGATGTCTTTCTTACATATGGCATAACAGTGTTCATATATATGTTGTTTCATTTCTCTTTCTGTTTTGCTAATGTAAAATGCATTACAATGATCACATAAAGCTCCATAAGTAACACTCCTAGTCTCACAATTCTACCTAGCATTCAAAATATAAGATTTGTTCTTGATGCAAGCCTTATCACCTACCAAAATGAAGACAATGAACCAGGGGTGAGTCTTTTGTCAAATGGCATAAATGACTTAGATTTAAAGTTATATAAATGTAGAAAACTGCAGCTTGAAGTTTTGTATCTGCAGGAATGCATCGAAAAGAAAATTATACCCAAAGGGTTGCACCAGTGGCATTAACCAGTAGGCTTGGTGGAAGATTCTCTTTTCCATCGTGAGCTAATAGCGCTGTTTGACAGACAAGGTTTTCAGTTCTTGCATTCACTTATTAATTTCTACAAGACTGACATTGGTGTTTTAAAGGCTGAATTGGAAATCCTTGAGCATGTTATAAAATCTCATAATGATTTTCCTCAGTATGAGTATGAATATTGTAGAGTCTTTACGAGTATTGAGGCTACCATGACTAAACTGTTAACCACAAAGAAGAAAAAAATAGCCAGAGATTTACATGATTATTGTAACAATAAAGCATAACCAAGGCCTCCTTTTAACATACTAAATGTCCCCAACCAATTTCTTGATACTCAAAATGGGAGCACCGTGGTAAGGGCCAGCAATCAAACGCATGAAAATTCTATTATTGAGGATGTGGAAATGCAGTCCCTAATGCGCAGTGAAAGACTTAACACCAATAATAGCAGCAGAGACAACAACACTGTTGCCAACAACAACCAGCCTAGGGCTTCTAAAGGCAATACGAATAGGATGCATACACCCAACCACCAGGGTTTTCGGATGAACCCCAATGGCCGACAGAACAACCGACAATCGAACAGGAATCAACCACAAACAAGGAACAGACGGAAACAACGGAGGAGATAGTTTATGACTTTGTTTACGGATTGCCAGCCCACATCCACACAAGCTCTAAGGGGGATTTCAGTATTTACAATTGCACTGCATTGGATGTCAGCCAAAACATGATTGACTTTTTTTCAAAAGGGTTGACTTTTGTTCCTGGGAAGAGAATGGACATTGTTAAAACCATTATTGATTTGAAACTATTTGTCCATAAATTAAATCTTAATACGCTAATAGGAGAAGGTTCTGCCCTTGTTAGATCTGTTAGGGTTTCTAGCATATTTAATCCACCCCTACACCCAAGCCTTAACCTTTTTGAAAAAATGTGTGACATGGATTTTAGAGCTATTGTTGACAATAATAACACTAATTACCAGAACAACATTAAGACCAACATTAGCACATTTGAATACGACTTCCTTAACTTGATAAATAATTGTAACATCCGAGTAATGAAGCCTGACAAGGGTGGGGGGCTGGTGTTTATGGACCATGGTGTATACATTGAAAGTATGAATAAACATCTTAACACTGATGCTTACACGCAAGTTACCATTAATGAAGTCAACACAGCGTACAAAAAGATTAGGTGTATTTTGGATGACTTATTTTTAGAAGGTTATACTGACATAGATTTGCACCAATATCTATCTATGATTGCACCTAAGACACCAGCCCTCTTTGGCACTCCTAAAATTCATAAAGCAATCACTGAACCCTGTTTTAGACCCATTGTGGATGGGCGTGGGTCAGTAACATATGGGTGTGTCTAATATATTGACAGTATTTTAAAACCATTGATTGAACGTGAGCCTCAAATTTGTAAACATTCATGGGGTTTTCTTAACAACATTAATAAGATGAAATATCAGGCTGAAGCTTGTTTTTTAACAACAGATATAAAAGATCTATACACTGTCATACCCCAAAAGTTAGGCCTTGAGTGGATCAGGGATTTTTTGGCATCCAAGAACATAAAAGAAAACACTATATGTTTAGTTGAAACTTTATTGGAGATTGTCTTAACTAATAATTTTATGACCTTTGAAGGGCACTTTTATTTGCAAAACACGGGAGTGGGCAGGGGGTCACAGTGTGGTGGCAGCTTTGCCAATGCCATTATGGCTTATTGGGAAAATACTCTACTTTTCACAAGCCATCTGTTTCAAGAAAACATCTCCTGGTACACAAGATACCAGGATGACATGTTCTTTATTTGGAAGGGGGCTAAATCTCTAGTACCAACATTTATCCCCAACATCACTTGGATGACTAATTTTCTAGAGTTTACCTACAACTTGGACGAGAATAGTATTAACTTTCTTGACATTCTATTAGTGAAGGATAGGATTAATTCTAGATATAAAAGTGTCATATACAGGAAACCAACTTATTCTAATGCATTTTTGCATTTCACTAGCAGCCACCCTTACCACCAGAAAAGAGCTGTGGTTAAAGGCCACATGGTAAGGGTGGCTAGAATGATTACAGAAGACACAGGTTACGAGGAGGAATGTGAACGCTTGCAAGGCATGTTTATTAATAGAGGTTACCCCAAGAACGTGGTTGTTAACATTAAAGCAGAAGTAATACATAAACAAAGTAATGGCCATTTTAAACCATTGTTATGTAAACAATTAGAACAAAACGAGGCACATACCTCTGACCAACGAGACATTTCAGTAGTAGGGAATAAAAGTACCTACAACACTAGCTTCCTATGTACTTACTCCTTGGATTATCAAAATATAAGATATATTTTGAATAAAAATTGGAACATCATTACTGAAGATCAAACTCTATTTAAGATTTTAGGGGCTAAGCCTAAAATTACATATAGGAGAGGCCCAAATTTAAAGCCCTTGCTTGAAAAAAAAGAAGAAGCCTCATTCTAATAGACCTAATGGAATGTTTAAATGTGGGGCTTGCCCACAATGTAAACACATTTTGGTAGGTGATAAGGCTTGCATCAAGAACAAATCTTATATTTTGAATGCTAGGTATAATTGTGAGACTAAGAGTGTTACTTATGCAGCTTTATGTGATCATTGTAATGCATTTTACATTGGCAAAACAAAAAGATAAATGAAGGGGCACACACTTTCCCAGGCCTCAATGAACACTTTAGCCTTGAGGAGATAATTGGTATTTACGTGTATTTAACATTGGCTGGTAAAACATTACACTCTTATTTTTCACGTACTTTTGCATAAACAAATTATTAAGTGTATGAGTATATATAAGACTAACACATATTTAATATTATAATATATTTTTAATAAAACTTTAACTAATTATAAGTTTGCACTTGGCTGGTTAGTTAGGCTATAGCATAACTTTAACCACACGCTTTAGGAAAACTTCTTCACCCAAAGTAGTTTAACTAATAAGACTTAAAGTGGCTGTTTAATATCAAATAAAGGTTTCCACTTTATTTGTCGAGCTAGGGTAACCCACATCTGTGGTCTAGCCTTTTTGTGCCTATTTGGTCTTTGGCATTTTATGAACTACAATTTTGTTGAATTATTTTAGTTCAAAACATTTTTATAATTTAACTTTAACCTAGCTGGTATTTTTGTTGACGGCCCTTATTTATTGGGTATATATAGAAATACCCTCAGGTTGCTGGTTCAATTTTTTTATTACTTTCCATCATTATTAATATGCTTTAAGAGCATTTTACTAATTTATTTGCTTTTTAGATGTTGTCCGTGATTTACCTTTAATTTTTTATGGAGCTACATCAATTAATTTAATTGATTGAAATTAATATAAATAGATTGTTAATTGAATGTTTTTTGTCTGATGAAAGTGAGGCACAGTCCACATCGAAAGCGCTCATTAAATGGTTCTTTGGATTTTATTTGCTCTCATTGTGTTTCTACTCACTTTATGCTTGTTTTACTGGTTTGTTTTTCATTTTTTGTTTGCTTAGATTCGTGTACTTATGGTGAGTGAAACTGGAGCGGCAACTCAAGTTTTGTTTTCTTAGGACGAAGGCAATAACGCCAACCAAGACAACTCTATTGGCAATCTAACCACTCTCGTTCAATTGCTCCTTGGACGAGTGGATTCTTTAACCCAACGGCTTGATGCTTCTGGCCTTAGTGATGTAAACGCATCACAGCGAAGGCACGTTGAAGATAACAGCAGCCAGCTAAATACATCAGGACTTGGAAGAACGGCAGTCTGTAATGTAAACCCCTCACCCCACAATAATCATGCTTCAAGTCCCGGACCTGCACTTTTGCATTCCAATATGAGAGACTTGGTCAATAATGGTCCAGCCACTCACAAGAGTGTCCTTCCTTCCATGGCTAATTTTCTTAACAACAACAATTTCTTTGGCATTGGAAACAATGCTGGTTCCAGACATTACAATGAACCAGGGGTGAGTCTTTTGTCAAACAGTATAAATGACTTTGATTTTAAGTTATATAAATGTAGAAAACTGCAGCTCGAAGTTTCATATCTGCAGGAATGCATCGAAAAGAAAATTATACCCAAAGGGTTGCGCCAATGGCATTACCCAGTAGGCTTGGTGGAAGATTCTCTGTTCCATCGTGAGCTAATAGCACTGTTTGACAGACAGGGTTTTGAGTTCTTGCATTCACTTATTAATTTCTACAAGACTGACAGTGGTGTTTTAAAGGCTGAATTGGAAATCTTTGAGCATGTTATAAAATCTCATAATGATTTTCCTCGGTATAAGTATGAATATTGTAGAGTCTTTACGAGTATTGAGGCTACCATGACTAAACTGTTAACTACAAAGAAGAAAAAAATAGCAAGAGATTTACATGATTATTCTAACAATAAAGCATACCCAAGGCCTCCTTTTAACATACTAAATGTCCCCAACCAATTTCTTGATACTCAAAACAGGAACACCGTGGTAAGGGTCAACAATCAAACGCATGAAAATTCTATTATTGAGGATGTAGAAACGCAGCCCCCTAAGGTGCAGTGAAAGACTTAACACCAATAATAGCAGCAGAGACAACAACACTGTTGCCAACAACAACCAGCCTAGGGCTTCTAACAACAATACGAATAGGATGCATACACCCAACCACCAGGGTTTTCGTATGAACCCCAATGGCCAACAGAACAACCGACAATCGAACAGGAATCAACCACAAACAAGGAACAGATGGAAACAACGGAGGAGATAGTTTATGACTTTGTTTATGGATTGCCACCCCGCATCCACACAAGCTCTGAGAGAGATTTTAGTATTTACAATTACACTGCATTGAATGTCAACCAAGACATGGTTGACTTTTTTTTCAAAAGGGTTGACTTTTGTTCCTGGCAAGAGAATGGACATTGTTAAAACCATTATTGATTTGAAACTATTTGTCCGTAAATTAAATCTTAATACGCTAATAGGAGAAAGTTCTACCCTTGTTAGTTCTGTTAGGGTTTCTAACATATTTAATCCACCTCTACACCCAAGCCTTAACCTTTTTGAAAGAATGTGTGACATGGATTTTAGAGCTATTGTTGACAATAATAACACTAATTACCAGAACAACATTAAGACCAACATTAGCACATTTGAATATGACTTCCTTAACTTGTTAAATGATTGTAACATCCGAGTAATGAAGCCTGACAAGGGTGGGGGGCTGGTGTTTATGGACCACAGTGCATACATTGAAAGTATAAATAAACATCTTAACACTGATGTTTGCACGCAAGTTACCATAAATGAAGTCAACACAGCATACAAAAAGATTAGGTGTATTTTGGATGACTTATTTTTCGAAGGTTATACTGACATAGATTTGCACCAATATCTATCTATGATTGCACCTAAGACAGCAGCCTTCTTTGGCACTTCTAAAATTCATAAAGCAATCACTAAACCCCCTTTTAGACCCATTGTGGATGGGCGCAGGTCAGTAACATATGGGTGTGCCAAATATATTGACAGTATTTTAAAACCATTGATTGAATGTGAGCCTCAAATTTGTAAAGATTAATGGGGTTTTCTTAACAACATTAATAAGATTAAATATTTTTTTAACAATATATATAAAAGATCTATACACTGTCATACCCCAAAAGTTAGGCCTTGAGTGGATCAGGGATTTTTTGGCATCCAAGAACATAGAAGAAAACACTATATATTTAGTTGAAACTTTGTTGGAGAGTGTCTTAACTAATAATTTTATGACCTTTGAAGGGCACTTTTATTTGCAAAACACGGGAGTGGCCATGGGGTCACCGTGTGGTGGCAGCTTTGCCAATGCCATTATGGCTTATTGGGAAAATACTCTACTTTTCACAAACCATCTGTTTCAAGAAAACGTCTCGTGGTACACAAGATACCAGGATGACATGTTCTTTATTTAGAAGGGGGCTAAATCTCTAGTACCAACATTTATCACCAACATCACTCGGATGACTAATTTTCTAGAGTTTACCTACAACTTGGACGAGAATAGTATTAACTTTCTTGACATTCTATTAGTGAAGGATAGGATTAATTCTAGATATAAAAGTGTCATATACAGGAAACCAACTTATTCTAATACATTTTTGCATTTCACTAGCAGCCACCCTTAACACCAGAAAAGAGCTGTGATTAAAGGCCAGATGGTAAGGGTGACTAGAATGATTACAGAAGACACAGATTTCAAGGAGCAATGCGAACGCTTGCAAGGCATGTTTATTAATAGAGGTTACCCCAAGAATTTGGTTGTTAACATTAAAGCAGAAGTAATACATAAACAAAGTAATGGCCATTTTAAACCATTGTTATGTAAACAATTAGAACAAAACGAGGCACATGCCTCTGACCAACGAGACATTTCAGTAGTTGGAAATAAAAGTACCTACAACACTAGCTTCCTATGTACTTACTCCTTGGATTATCAAAATATAAGATATATTTTGAATAGAAATTGGAACATCATTACTGAGGACAACACTCTATTTAAGATTTTAGGGGCTAAGCCTAAAAGTACATATAGGAGAGGCCCAAATTTAAAGTCCTTGCTTGAAAAAAAGAAGAAGCCTCATTCTAATAGACCTAATGGTATGTTTAAATGTGGGGCTTGCCCACAATGTAAACACATTTTGGTAGGTGATAAGGCTTGCATCAAGAACAAATCTTATATTTTGAATGCTAGGTACAATTGTGAGACTAAGAGTGTTACTTATGCAGCTTTATGTGATCATTGTAATGCATTTTACATTGGCAAAACAGAAAGAAAAATGAAACAACGTATATATGAACACTGTTACGCCATATGTAAGAAAGACATCAATAATGCATTGGCAAAACACGTGGTGGAGTGCCCCGATCATTGCTTTAAATTTATTGTCCTCCAGCATAGGCACATTGACATAAGAGGGGGTCCTTGGCAACTTTTATTAGAGATTGATGAACTGATGTGGCAAATTAGAACAGGGGTCACACACTTTCCCAGGCCTCAATGAACATTTTAGCCTTGAGGAGATAATTGGCATTTACATGTATTTAACATTGGCTGGTAAAACATTACACTCTTATTTTTCACGTACTTTTGCATAAACAAATTATTAAGTATATGAGTGTATATAAGACTAACACATATTTAATATTATAATATATTTTTAATAAAACTTTAACTAATTATAAGTTTGCACTCGGGTGGTTAGTTAGGCTATAGCATAACTTTAACCACACGCTTTAGGAAGACTTCTTTACACAAAATAGTTTAACTAATAAGACTTAAAGTGACTGTTTAACATCAAATAAAGCTAGGATAACCCACATCTGTGGTCTAGCCTTTTTGTGCCTATTTGGTCTTTGGCATTTTATGAACTACAATTTTGTTGAATTATTTTAGTTCAAAACATTTTTATAATATAACTTTAACCTAGCTGGTACTTTCGTTGACTGCCCTTATTTATTGGGTATATATAGAAATACCCTCAGGTTGTTGGTTCAGTTTTATATTACTTTCTATCATTATTAGTATGCTTTAAGAGCATTTTTCTAATTTATTTGCTTTTTAGATGTTGTCTATGATTTACCTTTATTTTTTTATGGAGCTACATCAATTCATTTAATTGATTGGAATTAATATAAATAGATTGCTAATTGAATGTTTTTTGTCTGATGAAGGTGAGGCACAGTCCACACCGAAAGCGCTCATTAAAAGGTTCTTTCGATTTTATTTGCTCTCATTGTGTTTCTACTCGCTTTATGTTTGTTTTACTGGCTTGTTTTTCATTTTTTCTATGCTTAAACTTTAACAGATTTATAAAAAAAAAATATTTGTTGTGTTTTATTATTTGTACCCTTCAGAATATCCCTGCTAATGCTGAATCTGTTATTCTATCATCTTTCTGCTTTGTGGGACAATTGTGGGACGATTGTCCCTTATGGCTTTCTCCACATACCTTAGTCTGACAGGTTGGGAGGTTTGCGCTATGTGCTTATGCTACATCTCTTATTCTTTCAACTTTTGCCTTGATAGAGATGATTGTCCCTTATGGCTTTGACAGGATTTCTTACCCTGACGTGTTGGGGATATTACGAGTGTTCTCGCTCATTTTATATTGCCAAAGAGCAATTTTGGTATGCAGGGGGCATGTATCTTGTGAGAGCACTGCTCTCAGACACCCCCCCTGCACTCATACACAGATCCATGTCTGTTTAACAGCATGGCAGTGCGCCTTCATGAATATGCATGGCACGCTGCCGTGCTGTAAGGGAACGGTCAGTTCCATGTAGGAATAAGCTATTCCTGCATGGAAGTTTGCTGAATCCCAGGGTAAGACAGGATGATTCAGGGAGAATCATAAATCCTGATTTGGGGGGGGGGGGGGTTTGTTCAACAAACAAGATTATGTGAATCAACTCTCTTTGATATTCTCTGATACTAAGTATCAAACGTCTTCTAGGAATGAAGTATTCCTGGCTCACAGAAAGATTCATCTTTTTTTAGAAGATTCTCTCTTTCAGAATAAATAGTTTTACGTACTCCCTAAGTACATATGTTGATAGAATTTTGAAAGAATCTTTAAAATATGTGCACTATTTACTAAAGACTCTTGGGATTTTTTAAGCAAATTCAATGCTATGTGGTATAATGACTAATGTATGTTCTCCATAACTGATGTAGTTGATCTTTTTACTTCTGTTCCCCACCGTGAAGGTTTAGAACTTTTTTATGAAGCTATTAGGGAACTTACAACCCTTAATGACAACATGATCAATTTCATAATGGTAACAATAGAATACAGAATTTTTTTGTGGGCTTTTTAAATAATGTGAAGACAATTGTTTTATGGTTTTATTGATTAACTGGTAGTGGAGTTTGATATATAAACATGGTGGTTTTACAGACTCATTTGTTCTGATGAAGTCCCAGAGTGAATATTAGGTATGAAAGCACTTAACCTTTGAAGATGATGGTTTTGGAATCAAGTTTTTCAATATTTTGGTGCAGAGCTTATGGTGAAAAGCCTTGGAACACTTTTTCGGTCTTGGTTTAAGTTTATTTTAGTGTTCTTTCAAATGTTTTTTGTTTTTTATGTGGTTTCTTTTCTGTTTCTTTGGGATAAACTCCGCATCTGACACCTAAAGTATTTATCACTAAAAGATGTTTTTCATACAAATTTTACTTCTGTTATCATACATTCATTGTGCAGTTGCCTTGACGGATCATACCACTGAGAGGAACAGAGGGAGGTCCCCTGTTCATAGTGCAAATACACCGGACATTCCTTTTAGTAATACTAATGACAAATCTAATAGTGAATGGGACTTGGTCCAAATATTTTCTTCCCTTTCACAACAAATACAGGATTTAAGCAAGAGAGTGGATGTTCTACAGTCTTCACTGCCCCCAACTGATGTTAGAAGGAAAGAACTGGTTCCCCCCAGCATTAGACTTGCTAACCAGGATGACTCTTCAGATAACATACAGGAAGAACGTATCCACACACAAAGACCAGTGGATCGGCAAGTTAATGCTTCTATTCCTGATAGGAACACTACAAACTTTCACGATTGAATTAAAAAAGGTGTTTCCACTTCTGATACGACTGTACATCAAGCCCTTAAGAGCGAATTTAAATCTTTTAATGCCACTATGAAGGAATTTGAACACCTAATGTTCAAGGTACGTAGCTTACAGTGCGATAATCTCTATTTGGAAGACAGTTTAAAGAACAAGCACATACCAAAAGGGCTTAGATTGTTCAAACTTCCCAATGGCATGGAAGCTAATGACTGTAATGGAACTGTTTGGACTCTTTGACCATTTTGGTTTGGAACTTATGGACTTTATAGTTACTACTAATAATAGACGTATTAAAGTTTTGTTTGATGAGTTAGATAAACTTAAAAATTTATTGTTAAAGGATTTATTGTTTGATATAAATGTTGAGCAATATGAATGTATTTTTGAGAAAGTGGATAAGAATTTCAAGTTAAACCTTGAGCATAAAAAGAAGAAGTTATTAAGGGACGATTTGGACTATAGTGAAAAGCAGGTATACCCAATCCCAAGGTCATTTAAATGGGGTGAAATAAACAACTCAAGATAAAATGGTGAACAAAAAACTGGCCCTGTAGTAAATGAAGAAATTTCTTATGATGATTATGATACTTATGATCAGAACCAGGATGAATACAGTAGAATTTATTCACCCCTAAGAAGATCTGAACGCATAGAAAACAAAAATAAGCAAAAACTTTTTTTAGAACAGCACTACATTCCAAGGAACAACAGGGGGAGGAATAGGGAGGGTTGCAGGAACACACACAGAAACACACACAACACTTGACAAAGTTAACACCATTGAAGTTAGTCATGATGGGAAATGTTTTATACTTCAAATGCTTAACATATTCAACTACACAGATGGAACAGTTGATGAAACACATTTTTCTTTCTTTAGCAAAGGTTTCAAATTTGTACCTACTTTTAGATTAAGTAGGGTAGATGTTATAACACAACTTAAACTGTTCACACATCAATTAAATTTGAATGTCTTGTTCAAGGGACAACAAGGTAGTGTTCCTGCACAAAATCTAGGTTTGAGAATAAAGAGTTACTTCAATCCCCTGGCACACCCTATTATACAAGTGTTTGAAAAAGCCTGTGAGGTTGATATTCAAAAAGAACTTAGTTCACGTACTACTAAGAAATATTTCAACCTCAAAAAGGTAGAACACAATCTGATGAATACACTAAGACAAAATGATTCAGTGAGAATCATGAAAACTGATAAGGGGGGTTGTTTTGTTCAGCAAACAAGATTATGTGAATTAACTATTTTTGAGATTCTCTGATACTGATAAGTATTAAACGTCTTCTAGGAATTAATTATTCCTGGCTCACAGAAAGATTCAGCTTTTTTTAGAAGATTCTCTCTTTCTGAATGCTATTACT
This sequence comes from Protopterus annectens, assembly GCF_019279795.1. Lineage (NCBI taxonomy): Eukaryota > Metazoa > Chordata > Ceratodontiformes > Protopteridae > Protopterus > Protopterus annectens. The sequence goes on from NC_056731.1 coordinate 1,361,416,555, forward strand.
GAGGATTTATATGATTTTTTTAAAAACTGACCATCCCCTCATACCTATAGCATTCGGTATCCCGAAGACACAAAAAGTACAACATCCACCATTCAGAGTCATCATTTCAGCCCAAAATAGTTCTATGTACTCTCTGGGTACATTTGTTGATAGAATTTTGAAGGAATCTTTAAAATCTGTGCACTATTTACTAAAGGACTCTTGGGATTTTTTAAGCAAATTCATTCCTATGTGGTATAATGACAAATGTATGTTTTCCACAATTGATGTAGTTGATCTTTTTACTTCTGTTCCCCACCGTGAAGGTTTAGAACTTTTTATGAAGCTATTAGGGAACTTACAACCCTTAATGACAACATGATCAATTTCATAATGGCAACAATGGAATGCATCTTGTCCAATAATGTGCTGCTGGGTTCACTAACAGTATGGTTATACCTTACGGAGGAGGGCAAAGAGCTGTGAGAAATATATAATAAAAGAATTGGAACATTTTCAGAAGTAACCAGGAGATTTTTAATATTTTAGGTCCTTCTCCAACCTTTGTTTATAAAACTGGTTGGAACATTAAGTATTTGATGGAACACCCAACACCACCACTGCCTTTAAGTTTTAAAGGTACTACCAGGTGAGGATGTTGCAACCAGTGTCCATATATTTTGGATATGGATGTGAATCACATTGGAGGTACTATGAGAGATAACAAGTTACAGCGAGGTAATTGTAACACAAAGGGGGTGATATACATCAGTATTTGCCAATCTTGTCAGAATTTCTATGTGGCAAAAACTGAGAGATGACTCAGAACTAGAATATATGAACATATGTATGCTATAGTAAAATGCAGTTCAACCAATGCACTTTATCAACACACTTTGACTTGTCATAGTCACACCACACCTAAGTTCAAGTTTGGTATTTTAGAAGTAGTACCACTGAACTTAAGGGGAGGGTGGTGGGAGCCTCGACTAGATTTGAAAGAAGTATTCCGGATCATGAAATTAAATGGAAACAGTACACGAGGCTTAAATGATCATGTTCTTTTACTTCCTGTATTGAAAAAAAGAGCACGGTTACTTTAAAACTGTTTGAAATATAGTAAGGATCTAGACGTTAAGTCAACGGAATTATATAAATTTTACTTTTAACCATAACATTTAAAATATTGGTTTCTGTAATTTATGGTAACAAGTACTTGTATTGACAACTTTTGATACAGGAATTTTTTAGTGGGCTTTTTAAATAATGTGAAGAAAATTTTTTATGGTTTTATTGATTAATTGGTAGTAGGATTTGATATATAAACATGGTGGTTTTACAGATTCATTTGTTCTGATGAAGTCCCAGAGTTAATACTAGGGATGAAAGCGCTTAACCTTTGAAGATGATGGCTTTCAAATCAAGTTTTCCAATATTTTGGTGTGGAGCTTATTGTGGAGTGTAGCCTTGGAACACCTTTTGGTCTTGGTTTAAGTTTATTTTAGTGTTCTTTCAAATGTTTTTTTTGTTTTTTATGTGGTTTCTTTTCCGTTTCTTTGAGAAAAAGTCCACGTCTGACACCTAAAGTATTTATCACTAAAATACGTTTTTTATACAAATTTTACTTCTGTTGTCATATATTCATTGTGCAGTTGCCTTGATGGATCATACCACTGAGAGGAACAGAGGGAGGTCCCCTGTTCATAGTGCAAATACACCGGACATTCCTTTAAATGGCACTAATGACAAATCTAATAGTGAATGAGACTTGGTCCAAATATTTTCATCCCTTTCACAACAAATCTTGGATTGAACCAAGAGAGTGGATGTTCTACAGTCTTCACTGCCCCCAACTGATGTTAGAAGGAAAGAACTGGTTCCCCACAGCATTAGACTTGCTAACCAGGGTGACATTTCAGATAACATACAGAAAGAACGTATCCACACACAAAGACCAGTGGATCAGTAAGTTAATGCTTCTATTCCTGATAGGAACCCTACAAATTTTCACGATTGAATTAAAAAAGATGGTTCCTTTTCTGAAATGACTGAACATCAAGCCCTTAAGAGCGAATTTAAATCATTTAATGCCTCTATAAAGGAATTTGAAAACCTAATGTTCAAGGTACGTAACTTGAAGTGTGATAATCTCTATTTGGAAGACAGTTTAAAGAACAAGCACATACCAAAAGGGCTTAGACTGGTCAAATTTCCCACTGGCATGGAAGCTAATGACTGTAATGTAGAGGAACTGTTTGGACTCTTTGACCATTTTGATTTGGAACTTATGGACTTTATAGTTAGTACTAATAATAGACGTATTAAAGTTTTGTTTGATGAGTTAGATAAACTTAATTTATCATTAAAGGATTTATTGTTTGATGTAAATGTTGAGCAATATGAATGTATTTTTGAGAAAGTTGAAAAGAATTTCAAGTTAAACCATGAACATAAAAAGAAAAAGTTATTAAGGGACAATTTGGACTATAGTAAAAAACAGGTATACCAAATCCCTAGGTCATTTATAGGGGGAGAAATAAACAGCTCAAGATACAATGGTGAACAAAAAACTGGCCCTGTAGTAAATGAAGAAATTTCTTATGATGATTATGATGCTTATGATGAAAACCAGGATGAATATAATACAAATTATCCACCCCTAGGAAGATCTGAATGCATAGAAAACAAAAATAAGCAAAAACTTTTTTTAGAACAGAACTACATTACATGGAACAACAGGGGGAGGAATAGGGAGGGTTACAGCAACACACACAACACTTAACAAAGTTAACACCATTGAAGTTAGTCATGATGGGAAATGTTTTACCCTTCAAGAGTTTAACATATTCAACTACACAGATGGAACAATTGGCGAAATACATTTTTCTTTCTTTAGAAAAGGTTTCATATTTGTACCTGCTTTTAGATTAACTACGATAGATGTTATAACAAAACTTAAACTGTTCACATGTAAATTAAATTTGAATGTCTTGCTCAAGGGACAACAAGTTAGTGTTCCTGCACAAAATCTAGGTTTGAGAATAAAGAGTTACTTCAATCCCCTGGTACATCCCATTATACAAGTGTTTGAAAAAGCCTGTGAGGTTGATATTCACAAATAACTTAGTTCAAGTATTACTAAGAAATATTTCAACTTCAACAAGGTAAAACAAAATCTGATGAATACACTAAGACAAAATGATTCAGTGAGAATCATGAAAACTGATAAGGGGGGGTTGTTTTGTTCAGCAAACAAGATTATGTGAATTAACTCTTTTTGATATTCTCTGATACTGATAAGTATAAAACGTCTTCTAGGAATGAAGTATTCCTGGCTCAGAGAAAGATTCAGCTTTTTTTATAAGATTTTCTCTTTCAGAATGCTAACACTGAGGATTTATGTGATTTATTTAAAACTGACCATCCCCTCATACCTATAGCATTCGGTATCCCGAAGACACATAAAAACGTACAACATCTACCATTCATAGTCAACATTTCAGCCCAAAATAGTTCTACATACTCTCTAAGTACATTTGTTGATAGAATTTTGAAGGAATCTTTAAAATCTGTGCACTATTTACTAAAGGACTCTTGGGATTTTTTAAGCAAATCCAATGCTATGTAGTATAATGACAAATGTATGTTCTCCACAATTGATGTAGTTGATCTTTTTACTTCTGTTCCCCACCGTGAAGGTTTAGAACTTTTTTATGAAGCTATTAGGGAACTTACAACCCTTAATGACAACAAGATCAATTTCATAATGGCAACAATGGAATATGTCTTGTCCAATACGTTTTTTTACATTTGAAGGTGATTACAGTGGACATTCCTTTTAATGTTACTAATGACAAATCTAATAGTGAATGGGACTTGGTCCAAATATTTTCTTCCCTTTCACAACAAATACAGGATATAACCAAGAGAGTGGATGTTCTACAGTCTTCACTGCCCCCAACTGATGTTAGAAAGAAAGAACTGGTTCCACCCAGCATTAGACTTGCTAACCAGGGTGATCTTTCAGATAACATACAGGAAGAACGTATCCACACACAAAGACCAGTGGATTGGGAAGTTAATGCTTCTATTCCTGATAGGAACACTACAAACTTTCATGATTGAATTAGAAAAGATGATTCCTATTCCAATACGACTGTACATCAAGCCCTTAAGAGCGAATTTAAATCTTTTAATGCCTCTATAAAGGAATTTGAAAACCTAATGTTCAAGGTATGTAATTTACAGTGCAATAATCTCTATTTGGAAGAGAGTTTAAAGAACAAGCACATATCAAAAGGGCTTAGATTGTTCAAATTTCCCAATGGCATGGAAGCTAATGACTGTAATGTTGAGGAACTGTTTGGACTCTTTGACCGTTTTGGTTTGGAACTTATGGATTTTATAGTTAGTACTAATAAAAAACGTAATAAAGTTTTGTTTGATGAGTTGAATAAAGGATTTATTGTCTGATGTAAATGTTGAGCAATATGAATGTATTTTTGAGAAAGTGGAAAAGAATTTCAAGTTAAACCTTGAGCATAAAAAGAAGAAGTTATTAAGGGACGATTTGGACTATAGTAAAATACAGGTATACCCAATCCCAAGGTCATTTATAGGGGAAGAAATAAACAGCTAAAGATATAATGGTGAACAACAAAATGGCCCTGTAGTAAATTAAGAAATTTCTTATGATGATTATGATACTTATAATCAAAACCAGGATGAATACAATACAAATTATCCATCCCTACGAAGATCTGAACACATAGAAAACAAAAATAAGCAAAAACTTTTTTTATAACAGCACTACATTCCAAGGAACAACAGGGGGAGGAATAGGGAGGGTTACAGGAACACACACAGAAACACACACAACACTTGACAAAAGTTAACACCATTGAAGTTAGTCATGATGGGAAATGTTTTACCCTTCAAGGGTTTTAACATATTCAACTACACAGATGGAACAGTTGATGAAACACATTTTTCTTTCTTTAGAAAAGCTTTCAAATTTGTACCTGCTTTTAGATTAAGTACGGTACATGTTATAACAGAGCTTAAACTGTTCACACATAAATTAAATGTGAATGTCTTGTTCAAGAGACAACAAGGTAGTGTTCCTGCACAAAATCTTGGTTTGAGAATAAAGAGTTACTTCAATCCTCCGGTACACTCCATTATACAAGTTTTTGAAAAAGCCTCTGAGGTTGATATTCACAAAGAACCTAGTTCAAGTACTACTAAGAAATATTTCAACCTCAACAAGGTAGAACACAATTTGATGAATAGACTAAGACAAAATGATTCAGTAAAAATCATGAAACCTGATAAGGGAGGGGGGATAGTTTTGTTCAGCAAACAAGATTATGTTAATGAACTCTTTTTGATATTCTCTGATACTAATAAGTATAAAACGTCTTCTAGGAATGAAGTATTCCTGGCTCACAGAAAGATTCACCATTTTTTAGATGATTCTCTCTTTCAGAATGCTATCACTGAGGATTTATATGATTTTTAAATACTGACCATCCCCTCATACCTATAGCATTTGGTATCCCGAAGACACTTAAAACGTACAACATCCACCATTCAGAGTCATAATTTCAGCCCAAAATAGTTATACGTACTCTCTAAGAATATTTGTTGATATTGAATTTTGAAGGAATCTTTAAAATCTGTGCACTATTTACTAAAGGACTCTTGGAATTTTTTAAGCAAATTCAATGCTATGTGGTATAGTGACAAATGTATGTTCTCCACAATTGATGTAGTTGATCTTTTTACTTCTGTTCCCCACCGTGAAGGTTTAGAACTTTTTTATGAAGCTATTAGGGAACTTACAACCCTTAATGACAACAAGATCAATTTCATAATGGCAACAATGGAATATGTCTTGTCCAATACGTTTTTTACATTTGAAGGTGATTATTATAAGCAGGTGCAGGGTGTAGTGATGGGGGCTACTTGCACCCCCCATCTATGACAAATTGTTCCTATATGCTTAGGATAAAAAGTTTATCTTCACCAGTGAGTCCAGCCAGAAGTGGTCCACATATTTTCGATATCTGGACAATATATTTATCCTTTGGAAGGATGACCAGATAGACGTTACATGTTTTTGAACCAAGTTAATCAGATGTGCACCTACTTTAAGTTCACATCTCACTATTCTAGTGATTCCACTACTTGGATGTGTTGATTTCAATGCACGGAGAGAATGGTACTTTTTCATCAAAACTTTTTAAGAAAGAAACTTTCTCAAATTGCTGTTTGGACTACTGTAGTTGTTATCCCTCACACAATAAGAAAAACATTTTCAAAGGACAGTTAGTAAGGGCAGCCAGAATGTGTTCTAATAAGAAGTTATTCCAGGATGAACTGAAAGTTATTACTAATATGTTTAAACAGAGCGGCTATCCTGACAAACTTTTAGATAACATTGGCAACAAACTCTTGGATGGATGGAGGAATAAGTACAAATGACTTCTTTGTAGTGGGACCTCATTACACCAAACCAATAGTTCTCACAACACATGTGCTGCTCGGTTCACTAACAGTATGGTTATACCTTACAGAGAAGGGGAAAGAGCTGTGCGAAATATATTAAACAAAAACTGGAACATTTTTAGAAGTAGCCAGGAGAGATTTTACATTTTAGGTTCTTCTCCAACCTTTGTTTATAAAACTGATTGGAACATTAAGTATTTGATGGAACACCCAACACCACCACTGCCTTTAAGTTTTAAAGGTACTACCAGATGTGGATGTTGCAACCACTGTCCATATATTTTGGATAGGGATGTTATTCACATTGGAGGTACTATGAGAGGTATCAAGTCACAGCGAGGTAATTATGACACAAAGGGGGTGATATACATCAGTATTTGTCAATCTTGTCAGAATTTCTATGTGGAGAAAACTGAGAGACGACTCAGAACTACAATATATGAACATATGTATGCTATAGTAAAATGCAAGTCAACCAATGCACTTTATAAACACACTTTGACTTGTCATAGTCACACCACACCTAAGTTAAAGTTTGGTATTTTAGAAGTAGTACCACTGAACTTAAGGGGAGGGTGGTGGGAGCTTTGACTAGATTTTAAATAAGTTTTCTGGATCATCAAATTAAATGGAAACAGTACACCAGGCTTAAATGATTATGTTCCTTTACTTCCTGTATTGAAAATAAGAGCACTGTTACTTTAAACCTGTTTGAAATATAATAACGTTCTAGACATTAATTCAACAGAATTATATAAGTTTTAATTTTAAACATAACATTTAAAATATTGGTGTCTGCAATTTATGGTAACAAGTACTTGTATTGGCAACTTTTGATACAGGAATTTTTTTTGTGGATTTTTTAAATAATGTGAAGACAATTGTTTTATGGATTTATTGTTTAATTGGTAGTGGGGTTTGATATATAAACATGGTGGTTTTACAGCTTCATTTGTTCTGATGAAGTCCCAGAGTGAATACTAGGGATGAAAGCGTTTAACCTTTGAAGCTGATTGTTTTGGAATAAAGTTTTTCGATATTTCGGTGTGGAGCTTATGGTGGAGTGTAGTCTTGGTACACTTTTTTGGTCTTGTATTGAGATATATGGCACAACAGCAGAAAAAAGATACATCAGAGTTAGCAGGGAGAGCAGGCAACAGTCTTTTCAGATGGAAGGGATTTGATTAGCATGTCAAATTAGATGAAAGATACCAGGCAGACAACACAATGTCACTATTTTGCATGCCAGCAGGGTTGTAAAAGCACTCTTCCTAATGAAGAGAAATGAAAGGCAATAAAGGGAATATATATATATATATATATATATATATATATATATATATATATATATATAAACTACTAAATACCCCTGAGACAAAGAGAAGGAGAGCATCATGGCCCCCCCACAGGTGACCTAACGGATAAGGAGGTGATGTAAGCCTGGAGTGTGACATGGAGGAGCATGTGGATCCTGGTTGAATCCTCATACAGCAAGAGTGAAGGAACTGGAGAAAGATAATGTGGATAGACGCAGATCTTGACAGGTGACAGAAACACCACAAATAATGAGTTGTTTTATAAGAAGCAGCAGACTCTGGCCTTTCTATGTAAGTTAGGCATGGTGGTACAATCCAGTAAGGACTTTTCTGCTGTTGGGGCTCAAGACAAATGGTGATTCACCACACATTCTTTATATTTGTTCTGTTCTTCATGTGTTTATCATCTGAGGGAGGAAGAGGGTGCAGCAAAGAAGAAGGTGATGCATGGGAGGGTGAATGGCAGAGGACATGACAGTTTGGGGTTAAAAAGAGTAGTATGTAGTAGAACTGCTGAGTTTCGTTCAGAATAAATATAAGGTGATATATCTAGGGTATACTATTCAAGGGGAAAGCATGATTTGGAAGAGCTGAAATGCAGATGGTCTGCTCAGGAAACATAGCTAGGGCTTGAGGTTACTGAAATCACTAATAAACAGTCAGAATGCAGCAAAGCTGTGGCCAGGGATAATAACATGTTAGGATGTAGAATTAGAGGGATAGTCTCCAGAGAAAGAGAATACAAAAAAAGGCAGCTATACAAACTGATATTGAATAGCTGGCCTATGCACCTGTTTGAGCTATAGACTAGAATGGACTGGTGGACAGCAAATATAAAATGGATATTGTGAGGGGGTGAGCTTATCAATAATTTCAGCTTTCTAAAAACAGTATTGGCTAGTGCAAACATAGCTGTGGTCTTTTTTTTTTTTTTTTTTTTTTTTTTAAGCAGTAGTTGGAACCAACATCAACAGCCATGTATGCACATTGCCCCTGTTTGGGAGCCTGACTTCATTTCAGACATGGAATGGTCAAACTATAAGAGTAATGTTTCAATAGCACAGTGAAGATGACATCACTGAAAATATCTAACAATAAGTAATGCAACATATCCAAAATAATCACCTTCAGGACAAATACCTGACCAGCCTCAGGCATGAAGAAAACCTACACAAAACATACATCCCACACTGTATAGCAATTATCAGTCTTGGATTTAATAATCCCGTAATGTGAAGCAATTATACGTCTTGTATTTAATAATTCCACAGTGTGTAGCAATTATTAAACCTGGATTTAATAGGCAGTATTTTGGATGCAGGCTGGATACAATTTGATTCCAAAGCAGTACAACTTCTTCTGCAGGCTATCACAGGCTTTTACATCAGGTCACTTTAGCCTGGTACACTTGAATAATACATTATTGGTTTATTTTCATCATTTTCTACAAGTGTGATATTGATTATCCTTAGTAGGAGGTACAAGGACGAAGACTTCACTGAACTAGGGGCATTGCACCCTACAATAATTTTATTTTAGGTTAAATATTTTAACAATACAGTGAGTTTAAACATTTGCATGTCAGACAATGAACTGTATTTCTGAAACCATGTGTAAAAGACTCCAACATTCTGTTCCAGTCTGTGTCACATCTTTCTTATACCACAGTGATATATAGTCGAAGGTATGGCATTGCATATGAAATGACACCAAGAAACTAGTTCAGAATCAAAAGTGTCAAACATTAGTTTTCTTTGTACCCTTCTCTATTCATTTATGGCAAATTGAAGGGATAACTTGATTGCTATGTGGTATACATAGATCTCCTACCTATAAATTAGGAGGTTGACAATATCTTGTCTCCTTTGCTGCATGGTTATGTTTTATCTTTACCACAAAGAGAAATACGCCCCTGCTGCTTACCCTAAACTGAAATGTACTGCAGGGTTTTCACTAGGAACCATACTGTTTAGCACTGCATAGTTGATCAATGTTCAGAATGTCAAACTGATAATCAAAAAATCAATAAAAATTGTTTAAAAAAAAATAAAAGAAGAAGAAGAATGTCAAACTGAATTGATTGCCATTGTCCTGTCATGGTTGCCAGACACAGAAAAGAAGGAGAAGGTGACTGTTACATGTTTCTCATTTTCCCTCACTTCACTAAGTTTGGCTGATCTCAGAGTTAGTATTTATGGAGATTGAGGGGTACTGGGGCGTGCCCCATTATCAAGGGATACAGAAGGATTGCATCCCCGAAAAATTATTTATTAGATTTTGCAGCCTTAGGAGTATCACTGTTTTGGCAAGTAACCTCCTAAGGTTTTCAATGTTTTGGGCTGAATAAGCCCAAGTTTATCAAATAAGATGAATTATTCATAGTGGACCCATTTCCACTTGAGTTTATAGAATGCATCTCTGATGTTTCTTTTTTTCTTATATATATAACCTCTTTTATATTTCTGGTATCTGAGGGTAACCTCACATTAATAAAATTCCAAATGGGATGCAAAAGATTTTTCTGAACTTAGACCTTTAAGGATTCAACATAGTATTTGGCCAAATAGTTTGTTACCTTTGTATATTAATAGTAAAACATCCAGTGCTGTGTTCCCTGCCACCATTGAAGACACCATTAAAATCTGATCATATTTCTACATGCATTCGTGTTCATTCACATTTATGTGTGTAAGATCACACTGCCCAGCTGCTGAAGTCTACCATTACAGCAAACAAAATTTTGGTCTAAGAAGGGAAGTAAATGATGGAATGCAAAATATTTCATTTCTTAGAACTAGAATCTAACTTGCAAAGATACTAAAACTGAAAGTTGGCTTTCTTTCTTATTGTCCTTTCATGTTTTTTGACTCTTTGTGGATGAAGTAACACTGAATTTATTTTGTCATGTAGAAAATAGGGAATGCGAAATGCAGTAGTGTATTATGAAGGGCAGAAACAAAAAGAAATCACTTTTCATCATAAACTAAGACAGTGCATTTAATTACACTATTTTGATTTATTATGGTTGTTATGCAAAGTGTTCTATGTTTTTAATCTAAATAATAGCCTGTAACAATGTAGCACAGCTACAGACCATTCTGGAAATATACATGGGCTATGCTAGTTTCTGTACTGACTACAACACTTCAGAAGACAGGTTTCTTTATATTGGAAATAACATATTATGTAAAATCCAAAGCCAAAGCCACGCAAAGTATAGTTTGATCATTTTATGGACATTTATAATTGACAATTGAATATGTGTACTGTTTTATGGTGATCTCAGTACCTTCCTAAGTCACAGTACAGGGTTAATAGCAAGCAATCAGTCATAATTAATTAGTCAAATTGCAAAGCCATTAAAACCAATGCCATTAATTAAACTATTATTACTGCCATGGCTGTGTGCTTCATTACCACTGATGCTGAGAGTAACCAGCAATGTAATGTTTCAGTCGAACAAATGCTTCTGTACTTTCAGTTACTTCATGGCAAATTGTTTTTACAACAAAACACAAGTACATCCTCATCTTTCTATAGACATTCACAGAAATTAGAATGACTAATTGTAACTTCTAGCACTCATGTAGAAAAATCACAAAAAATCCCAATCTATTAGATTCTCCATCACCAATGAATTCTACTACAAGGTCAAATATTCCACTAGGAAAATGTTATTGAATCGATGTGTTTGTTTCCAGATATTTTAAGATAAAGTAGTGTAACAACTCCAAGGATAAACAGAATGATAAATATGCATTGTGTAAATATAACAAATGTGCGATTAAATACTGCCAAGACCTAAATGCACACCCATATCATAAGAACAGAAGGAGAACTGCTGATGCAGTTATAAAGAAGTATGCTATATGAAGAATAAACTTATATGTAAATGCAATATTAAGGTTTTGACTGGGGAGCACTGTCAACCCAGAAGAACAACAAGGGAGCTGTGCCAATGAAAGTGCAGCAGAAAAGAAGCATTGGCATTTACTTGTGGGCTGCACTGGAGTCAAATAAAAATGGAAGTAATGCACTCCTGGATAGGTGATGAGAGACAGTGCTGGGCAGCAGAAGAGCAACTTTAAGAGGCAGACAGTGCTGTGATTTTCAAGAGAAGTGTTTATTTGCAGGGACAAGTAAAATGTAGAAGCTGTCTGTGTGATGCAAGAATCAGAAGAAGGCGGCAGGGGGAGACACAGAGACAGACAGACAGAAAATCCAAGAGCAAAATTAGTATTAGAAAAAAAAATTAATTCTTCCAGTTACCATAAACAGAAACTTATCAGTAAAAACAAAATGAAAACGCCAGCAAAGCTAGAACTTCCACTGAGTGACCTCCCAAACCTCTTGGATCAGAGGCACATGGGATAAATGCAAATGATCCTTATGAACATCAGGTGTTTCAGCTATTTGGTGATTCTGAATGTCCATGACTTGTTTCGTTTTAATGGACAATTTCAGGCCAATATAGTCAAACCCCAATAGCTGTGGATATGCATATTTTGGCCTTGTAATGACCTCATCAGCACAGCACAAGCAGAGTGTTTGACTAAGCATTAGAAACACAGGGCTGTTACACCCACCTGATTTCCATTACAAAAACACTGTAGGACTCTGTATTTTACACAACTGCAAAAGCAATAGAAAGAGGCTGTCTAATCAATATGGCTTTAAAAAAGTGGAACATAGAATGTCATCTCAAATAAGACCCAGTGTTATCTCTACCTGTGTGAGACATGGCAGTATACTTTTAAGCTGAGCAACATACTGATGGACAAAGCTCTGTATAAAAGAACAAAGCTAAATGCATATGTTTTTCAACATATCTTCAGCATTATGACTTTGGAAAAACCACTGAAGATGCACATCAGAAAAAAGTTATCACCATGGTCAAATAAGACATTATATAGCTTACATGTGTATTTATTATTTGTCTGTTGTTGTTGTTGTTGTTGTTGTTGTTGAGGTTAAAATACTAATTCTTCACAATCAATGCTTACATGCAGTTTCCAAATAGCCTTTTTGAAAATGGGGTAGACAAATTTCTAAAACTTTCTGCATCATATCTCTCAATAGTCCAGATTTTTGTCTCATATTTTTCATATGTTCTTCAAAAATGTGTGGTTTCTGCCAAATCATTGAGGACCGAAGTCACTAAATAATGACAGACACATGAGTTTCAAACTTCATACATTTCAGAGAATGCACTGTAATGCATAACCTGTTACTCTAGCATCTTTCTAAATTTATAGAAGAAATATTTAAAATATACCCCCCTACCATTATTTTTTGGCTTTGTCCCACATTTTTTGCACTAAGAAATTGAGAGGTATGGTCTGCATTATATTATAATCATCCAGTGAAAAAAGTTTTGTTCTCTCAAACAAGTTTATTTTTTTTTTCAAATATAATTTTATTACATTTCTCTTCTATTTAAATACAAGAAAAGAATGACACAGAAAATATACATACAAGTTACTTGGAATATCAAGTTTCAGTCGTCCAAATATGATACACATAACATAAACCATCAATGTTAGGGTAACAATTATGCAGAATTGTCTAATAATCAAGCTGCTCTTAATGAGCTGTAAAACAGACATTTACATAAAGATAGTATACAACATATTGAAAATGTGACATTAAAGCATTGCAACCAGATAGTCTAGTCTACCTAACTAATCATTCTGTCTTGTACTATGTACAATATATACATTGATGTCACCTTAATGTTCAACTTATATGTTTGCCATGACCTGTACACTGTTATTGTGTATATACACGTTTCTATACTAATTGCATTTAGTTTCATTTAATTATATAAAGTAATATTGATGGTGAAGTCCCTTGTTCATAAATCAGTTTTGTCCTAGGATTTCTAAAAGCGTTTTCCAATGTTTCTGATAGTAAGATAGCTTTTTTTGGCTTCCTGTAATTAATTTGCTGGCTAATAAGTACTTTATAGTCATTCCTTTAAATTCTTCCTATGTGATTTTATTTCTATCTAACCAGTTTTGGGCTATATATGATTTGATCATTGCCCACAATGTGACTATGATGTGTTTATTTTCGTAGGAGAAATTATTAGGGAATATATGTAAAATTGCCATTTCCCATGACAGAGTAGATTTGGTGTATCCCTTTTTTTCTAACTTGGTTCTTAATGAACACCACAGCATGTAAATATTTTTACAGCTCCAAAAAATATGAAGGGTGTCAGCAACACTGTTTTGGCATATGGTACAATGAGGGGAGTGGACGGGATTAATTTTACTAAGAAAAAGTAGTGTGTGATACGTATTGTTACTGATCATAATTTGGGAATAAATTAGTTTTTTTACGGGGAGTTAATTTCAAAGTAAGTTCAATAGCAGCAAATTTTTGTTCATCAATGATCTTATTATTTTTCTCTTCCCAGAATTTGGAATATAGAATTGCATCTTGATATCTAATTTTTATTATTAATCAATACATATTTGATAACATTTTATATCTCAACAGTAGCAGGTTAATAATTTGTTGATATAGCTGCATGTTTTGGTTGTCTATTTTGACTTTCATAGCAATTGTGTTGATCAGGTATATTAATTGGTTGATTATGGTATTATAGCTTTTATTTACTTCAAGTTTTTGTCTAATATTGTCAACTGTGAAATTTTTGATCTGGTATAGGTCCCATACAGTGATATTTTTCATTTTTGGATACTGATTCAGGTTTAATATAATATTGTTTAATTTAATATTAGGATTAAGGTATACTAGCTGTCCCAATACCAAAGTATCTTTAAGATTTAGGGAGGCTACCAGCTTTTGAAATATTACTGTGTTTCTTATTATTATGGGATGAACATTAAAATGTTTTAAAGTCTTAGAATTTAGAAAGGGTACTGCTCTAGGGTTTAAATTGCATGAGATTAGATGATTGTAATATATTTTAATCCATAGTGGATGCCATGCTTTGTTGGATGGTTCAAAATTTGCTATTTGTATAATTTGACTAGAGTTTAGTATGTCATAGTATGTTTTAAATTCAGGTAGGCCTAGGCCCCCTTTTTGCTTGGGTAAGGTTAATTTAGGTTTACCTTTACAAAGGCGAAAAATACTTGTGCGATTGCTCATATGAGCAAATCGCAACTTTGAAAAACAAAACCGTGACAGTTTCCAATGTTCAAAAATCAGCAAATCGAAATGCAGATTCGCTGATTTTCAAACATAAATGTCAAAAAAATTTAATGAAGTATAAAACAGGGGGGCAAGCCCCCCTGCACCCCCCATGTTGGGAGCTGTGCCCCCACACCCCCTACTTTAATATTCAAACTCCGAGATCACATTACAGTGGGGAAAGGGACTATTTTCCGATCCCCACTATAATGCAATCCACCCCAAAATGCCGAATCTGCAATGAGCGAATGTCACTGTGCATTTGCTCATTGCACATTCAAACCTTTTTGCTTTTGACATTTGCAAACTTTGCAAATGTCCTTTTGAACGTTTGCTGTTCACCCATGTGCAAAATGCAAACATGAAGGTAAACTGTTAATTTAGTGTATTTTATTCTTGTACTTTTTGGATGCCAAATAAAATTTCCTAGTAGTGTTTCAAGTTTGGAGAAGAAGTTTTTTGGTATAGTTTGGTTAATAGCACTAAAATGAAACAATAGTCTTGGAAGAATATTCATTTTAACTATGGCCGCCTTAGCTAGTGGAGATAGATTGAGGTCTAACCATCTCTTAGTGACTTCAGTGATGTTAGACCAGGTTTTAAACAAGTTGTTTTTAGTCATATCAGATTGGGGGTGAGTGAACATAATACCCAGATATTTGAGATTATAATTGATTTTAATTTAATTTTCAGGGAAATAGAATTCCTTATGTCCTAGAGTATTCAGAGGGAATATGACTGATTTATTAGGGTCAATCGTATGATTAGATATTTTTGAGAATTTTTCAGTGGAGTTTAGTATCTTAGTCAAATCAGTATTAGGGAATTCAAAATAAATGTTAAGATCATCAGCAAAAGCTGTATACTTTATTGGGACTTTGGAAACATTCATAATATGGTGGTAAGTTCTTTTTAAGCAGCAGAGGTTCTATGTATATATTGAACAGATAAGGTGATAGTGGGCATCCTTGCCTTGTATCATTCACTGTTTGAATAGGAATTGATTGCTTTTTATCTGCAGATAGTGTTGTCATGGCATTTTTGTATAGAGCCCTAACCATGTTTATATAGTCCTCAGGAATACTACATTTCTTGAGTATATTTAATAAACACAAGGGCGGGAGACTTAAACCTTGACACGGTTATTAATAGAACGTGCTGGAGGGACAGATTCATCACCCAGAGACTCCCTATGCTGTGGAACAAAATCCCGGTACATGTGAGGCAGAGCACCTCGCTGGCCTTGTTCAAGAGGAATCTTGACCAATGGATGGGAGATCGCAGATATACCCCAGGGATTACTTCAGTGTCACTGCTTGACAGAGGCACAACAAAATAATAGGCATAGTTTTATTCAAACTAAAGGGGTGGCGAAAGCCACATAACTATGGGCTAGGCTTATAAATGCCCTTGGGCAGATAGCCTAGTATGAACCTATGAACCTATGAACCTATAAAAAATCAAAATTTACTCTATCAAAAGCTTTGGTTGCATCTACTGACAGTGCATAGCTATGGCATTTATCATTCGCTTTTAAACTAATGATTGAATCAATAGTATGTGTGTTGTCATATATTTGTCTGTTGTTCATAAAGCCTAGTTGCTCAGAAGATATAATGTGAGGTAGGACTTGTTTGATTCTACTAGCTAGTATTGTAGAAAGAATTTTAATATCAATATTTATGAGTGCTATCGGCCTACAGTTGTTTTGGTTTGATGCATCAGTTTTGGGTTTTGGTATAAATATAGTTTTTGAGTTATTGATATACAGGTCTTTGGTACCATACTTTATTATGTATCTGTATACATTCAGTAGTATTGGAGCTGTTTCTTGAAAGTCTTGTAAAATTCCACCACGTAACCATCAGGCCCTGGTGATTTACCTGGTTTCAACTTATTTACAGCAGCAATGATTTCTTCTAGACTTAAGGGAGCTTTAAGATTATTTATTTATGTCTCATTCAGTACTGGAAATTGTAACTCTTCTGTAAATTGATGAAATAATGACTCATTAAACTGGTCATGGGGTCCATATAGTTTTTGGTACATCTCTTCAAAAGCCGCTATAATCTCTTCATCTGTCTCTATCAAAAACGTTTCATAACTTTTGGCATGACTATATTTCCATCATAGCAATTTTAATATACATTATAAATAATTTTGCTGATATCTTTAAGTACCCAAAAGACATTTCTATATTTAAGGAACATAACTGTGTGTCTTGGCTTAAATTTCAATATTTTCACTTCTGGTGTTTATAAATGAGGTCACAAAAATCTGTTTTGCATAACATATACATCTACATTTCCGCCTTAACTCACTTCATTTTCTCCTATCTTCCTCCTTTGCTCTACCAGTCTTTTTTTTTCTTATTTCTGCTTTACATGCTTTCCCTTTCAGTTCACTGCTTATTCAGTTGTTTCCACTTATTTCAACATTATATACCTTCACTATCAATCACTAATTGCAATTTTTTATCTAATAATATTCCTCTAAATCTTTCTGTTTTTCTGCTGCTGTCTCGTACTATATGAGCCAATCCCTAGTTATGTGTCTTCATTCTGTTTCCTAATTATTGTTGTAATCATGACTTAGACATCCATTTTACTTCAAATCTTGTCTTAGTTTAATGTTATATTTTTACTCTCTATCTTTACTTGTTTAGTATTTTACTATATGCTCTCTAGTCTTACTATCGGATTTACCACTGTCTTTCTTTCATTTTATTTAATGCTGTTTGTAATGCTGTCTGTAATGCTGTTTGAGTTGTATGATTTTTTTGTAAATTTCTATGTACTATGTTTGGAGATTTTCTCCCCGGGCCTCCACTGAAAACAGGCAACCTTGATTAGTCGGACATATTCCAGTGAACAAATGTAAAATAAATAAATAAATATATTAGTCTATCAGAAGATGGGGTAGAATTCTATTTCTGATGCAGGCCACTGTGTTTCAGGAACTGACAGTGGTATTATAGACCTAACTGAACTAGGACAGCTAACACCAGCGAATCTCATCTACCATATGAAGTTAAAATCAGTGTTATGGCTGGCAGACCTTTAGCACAGATCAAATATAAACAGCAGACATTGATTTTCAAAGGTGAGGCACAGACTGATACCAGTTTAATGATATTCATCATCATTTCAAACTACCATCTTCTTGTGGTGGATGAAGAAAAAACTTGTATCTGCTCATGGCACAGGTGAAAGCCCAGCACCACTGCCACTACTTCTTGGTTCATGACACCTTTAGTAACAGTCATCCCACCTTAGACACCCCCACTTTATATTCAAGCTCCTGGGTCAAGTTCCCTGTGAACTAAGGACACCCAGCTAACACTACATTTTGTTGCACTAGTTCAGATATGCAGTATATTAAGGATGCCCATTTTGGTATCGAAAGAAAATTGTTGGAAGTCAGATGACTGGGATTGAAGTCTGACCATGATGACCAACTGGAGAGGCAACATAAAGAAGCTGGCATTAAAATACTTCAAAGACAGCGAGAGGCAACATAAAGAAGTTGTCATTAAAGTACTTCAAAGACAGCATGTGAAAACTGCAGTTACAACCATTCAGTTTTTCTACCTCTACAAATAAAAATGCTTTCAGAACTAACATAAATTTATGATAATATAAAGTATGGCATGGATACAGTTTTTTATTGTTATGATTTTTTCCTTATTTGTGATGTAAGATAGAGTTTCTGTAGCACATAACTGTATTTTGCCTTTCATGTATAACTACTTTTTCAGTATCAGTGAAAGTGTAATATGCTGATAACTCAATGTATTCAGTGCTTACAGAACCTAAACAGTCCTGAAGGGACTCTTTTTCTATATCTAGTATTCTGTGCATTTCTACCAATAAAATAAGCCCAGAGCATGGTCGTTAAAGTATTAAATTTACAGGAGTGGGTGCCGGTTTGAATCATGTCTTATCTCCACAATACAGCATATCAAAGAAGAAATTGTTTTCCCCTATTGCAGAGGAATAACCTCCTAAGAGAAAGAGTTTTGATCTCAGTGGACATTCCCAAGTATAATATTAGCATAACAAAATAAACATTTAATTAATGCACCAACCAGAACAGCTGAAATGCAAGAACATATACAACAGCAACAAGCTTTTCAGATAGTCAGCCTTATTTCCTAGCTCATATCCTGTATAAACATATAAATATTATGAAAGGCACATCAGGCTCTTCTACAAAGGTGTTCACTGCTTTTATATAATTCAGTTTTCTGAAAGTGCTTTAGCATCAAACACTCTTTCAAAAATGCTTTTTAAAAAAGGATTAAAACATGGAAAAATAAAACAACATACAAAATAAATAAAAGTTGTCCAGAGCTAAATTAAGAAAACATTTCCTGACTCATCATTAAATATCAGGTTCAAAAGATAGGTTTTAAGGAAGCTTTTAAAATAGACCAAAGTGGAGCACTCCCAGTCACCAGTAGATTAGGTCCTTTCAGCTGTCCCTAGTTCTACTCAGTACTTATGTTTCTGATGACTGTAATTAATAGCGAACCTTCCAAAAGTCGTGATGAAACATATTACAACAGGATCATAGAATTCATTGCAACAGTAATGTCTAGCCTGTTTAACTCGTTAGTACATAGTGTCAGTGAATTAATTAGGTGTGGCATTCCTGACTTCTAGCAAGCTACATTGCAATTGCCTAGACTTGTGAGATAAACAGAAAATTAAAAGGGAGAAACTTTGTTTCAGCTGCACATTAAAAATTGTTTTGCATTTCTTCAGCTGAAGATATTTCCTCACATTTAATGTGATTAGTCATGGCAAATTTACTATCACAGTTCATCAACAGTCAAACAAAATGATATATGTGTATAGTCTGCCTTCCAGTTGCTGTTGGCGTAAATGGGACAAGCCAGACCTCATAGCCAGTGTTGACACCACATGATCAGCAGTTGTTGTGTCTTTCGGCTTTTCCCGGTTAGGGGTCACCACAGCGGAACTCCAGTCTGCTAATGATTGGCAGTAGATTTTTACGTGCCGAGTTGCCAGCTCTGATGCACAACCTTCAACGGAGGTACGCCCATTCACACATGTCTCCACAAAGAAGATGCTCTAGCTGAGAAAAGAACAGGATAACGTCTTACTCTGAGGCGACAGCGCTACCGCAGCACCACCACCACAGTATGATCAGCAGTGCTGGTGTTAATCACATGATCAGCAGTGCTAGTGTTAATAAGTTATGCAATGTCAATGTCCATTTGATTAATAATGTTGAAGATTGCTCTTCTATCAGAAATGAAAGGCTTGAGATTTAGAAGTTGTCATGGCATGCAAAAGCTGTATTCCCCAGGACATTTTCCTGCTCTCAGGCAACCTCTTACACAGGGACTACCCACAATTGTCAAAACATATTGCTAAATTTTCCCTTAGAAAAGCATCAGTACTTTTTACAGTGAAAACAAAATGTCATTTTTGGAAACATTTCTAAAACTGTGCTGAATTTATCACTAGAAATTTGTTTTAATGATTTTGTTATCTGATTCGGTTAAATGACATTTTTTTTTAGAAAAAATGTCACATCTCACTAAGATTCAGCATCATTCAGACTTTAAATGGATTTTCTGTTATTTTCTGTTATTTTTCTAGGTGCAGTGAATCCTCACGGACTTTATTTAAAGCAAACAGTTATACTTTAATTTGTCAGTTGACTCATTATTAGCTCCACCCTTTATCTTATACAAACACCATCACTGATTCTTTAAAGTAATTTTCAGAACCTTTGAAATTGTGTGCAAAAGTTGAGTCTTTAGAGCATTACTTTAGGTTTACCTGACAAAGGTAAAGAAGTTCAAGTTTCTAAATTCTTCAGCTGGCAGCTAATAATGTGATTAAACTATTTAACCTCAATAAACAGCAGCACTCTGATTAAGGAACTACAGTGCTCAATTTACAACAGTTCTTTTTTTTATATGCTATATTCCCCTTCACTAGGCACTTATACTTTTACCTGTCTCCACAGGAAACCCAATGCTTGCAACTAGGATTGTGTCGGTGTGGTTTGTTTTTATTTATTTAAATGTACAATTGCCTGTGTAGTAAGTGATGGTTTAATAAAGATGTTTCTTGTTTAAAAAAAGGCAGGAATTAAATAACTTATGTAATATTGTTTAGATTATATGATATACAGCAATATATGTGAAGTATAATGTTTGTTATGTTAATATAGTTTGATTACTTTTATATGAATGTAAACTTGCCTATGTCACAACTGATAATTCAAATAATGGTGTTTGGAAAACAAAAGAAAAATACTAACAAGGAAAATAAAAGCTGATGATGTAGACAAACATGGAAGGATGTAGTATAGTAATGTGATGAAACCATAATATTATGTAAATCCATGGGAAATTTTACCAGAAGTGATTAAAGCCATATTTCAATGGTTCATTGTTGAAAGATAAAATTGTATGTGGTATAACAGAAGAATCTGAGAAGCAAGATGTGAACTAAACTACATTTAATATTGAAAAAAATTGTGAATGTGTGAAAGAGCAGCAGAGTTAGTCCATGTTCAAATGAAAGAACATGCTTAAGATCTGGATGCCTATGAAACTAAAATGAAGTTAATGTATGCTGATGGAAGGCAACATGCTATTACAGAGTCAAAGCATAATTTGAAAATTGCTGCTGCATAAGACTGCATCATAAATGTCATCAAGCTAATCATTAGTTTGCAAGCCTAGAAAGAAGGGACAAAAACTTGTTTTGCAAATAGTTGAAGCCAATAAAGTAAATTACAATACAAATAATAATTTGGCCAAGACTCAAACAGACCAGAATTAATGAGACTTGTTCACTAAAGCTGTGGTGACATTTCTGGACTGAGTACAGAAGCTCAAAACATGTGTGCAAATTTGCCCTCATACATTGATTCAGTAACCTTGTCAAAGAAGTTGACCAGGTTAAGTAGGCAAGATCTAACCTTGATGAATCTGAGCTACCTATATCCTTATCTAGTATTTCCATAGCTTTACAGAACAGGCTGGTCAACCTTGTGGTTCTATAATTACATGGATCCACTGACATCCCACCTTTGTGCAAGGGGATAACTGTTGCAGTCCCCATTCATCTGGCACAAAGCTTGTTTGAAGGCTGAATAACCTGGGAAAGGGGTCTGACAAGTCATGTTTCAGGCTGATTAGTAGGCTGTCTGGTATGTTATCTGGCCCCACAAAATAGTGCTCTTGACCTTGAAAAATGTCTTTGGGAGATTTGTGAGGTGGTACAGATGCAGGTATGTGATTTAGGAATAAAGCTGGGGAGAGAAGTTGATTTTTGGACTAAATTTGTCTTCTGATAGACTGAGTATGTCTTCTAGGACTGAATATATGACAGCCTTTACTAGTTGCTCTGTACGGTACTGGACAGTGTTATAAAGATTTCTAACATAGTTAAGGATTTTTGGTTATCCTTCAAAAGGGTGGCTATGTTTACCGCTGGTTGATTTAGTCAGGTTCTCAAGTTCCATGTTAAGTTTAGCAAGAGAATTTTTTCTTTCATTATAAAGCCTGATTATATTAGCCTTCCACCACAGGGGGTTATTTTTAAATTTGGCATTGCATTTACTTCTGAGGAGGAACCATGCATATAACAGCTGTTTACATGTACATAGAATTTGATGGTAAATATTCCACATAAGCAGTGGGGATCGTCAAGATGGAATGGGCTTTTGAATTTAGCCATGTCATCCCTCAGTTTCATTAGATTAGCCTTGGTATAATCTCTGAATACTGAGGTATTGGAAGATGCTTCTGTCTTTGGTCTTAAGGTGACCGTGACTGATATGCGATCTAATTTGGCCTAGAAGGAAGTTACTATTTGTGCAGAGCAAAGCTGCCCCGTGTTGGTACAAAAAACAAGTCCAGAATTTTATTGCCCTTGGTTATTCCACCAACTTTGTATTGAAGAAGTCTAGAAATTTCTGGCCATACATGTTTGAGAATGTATAAGTCTCAGAGTAAATGAAGGAAGTCTCCTAGGAGAGTGGTGTTTGGCTTAATGCATAGAGACCCCATACTGGTTAGAGTTGTCAGTATGGGCTCAGGGGAACACAAAGGAGGTCCTATAGTTAATTATGATATGATAAGGAGTTTTGTTAAAAATATGTTGAATGTGGAGGAATTCCAGATCATTATCTTGTCTAATGAGTCAGCAGGTGACATTTTTTATTAAGAATATGTAGACACTGTTGCCTTTATTACTTCTATCTTTTTCTTTTACTCAGTATAACTACCTACAATTCTGCAATTGTTTCCCATAGCTCATTAATAGTGACCAAAGTTCCTTAATAGTGACCAGACTCTCCACAATTCCTCCTCCAGCATAGTTTAGTTAAGTAAAACATTGTCTTCAAAGTGGGTTATTTTCTTCTTTCAACCTTTCCAGTCATATCTTCTTATTGTAGAGTTCCTTATATCTATTGTTAATGGCTCCAGATATAAGGTGAAAAGCAGGGGGGGGGGGGTATTGGGCACCACTGCCTTTTTACACTTTCTACCCTTTTCTCTTCAGACAGCCTCAGTCTCACCTTGATTCTCTCCCTTGATCCTTTACAATTTTTTATGTGTATGTCAACTCATCTACTTGGAAATCCACACTGTTCTTCTAATCTGAATAAATATTCCTATATCACCCTATCAAACCTTTCCTCTTCATCTAAAGACAATATCATTAACATATTATTCTTTCCTTGAACATCCTGCAACAATACTGTCTTCAATATATTATCTGCTGCCCCCCCACACACACACACACACACACACACATAAACCAAGTCTGATCTACATATATTATTCTTGGAAATATTCATGCTGAAATTCCACTAAAAGCATAAAACATTTATAATCATGGTTTAAATTAAGATGGGTTTTAATGGTGATCTCTCCCCTCTTTATATGTCACTATGACTACCACTTCCTTCCAAAAGACTGGCATGTCCTTTCCTGCTAAAATGCTATTAAACAATTGTACCCATATTTCCCATGCTCTTCCCTTGACTACCTCTCAAACATCCATAAAAAGACCATCACTGTCAAGCATCTCCCCCTTGCTAGCTTGTTCCAAACCTTCTGTAGTTCTTCATCCATTACCATGGTTATTAGTTTCATTCTCTGTCTTCTTCTAATATTGTCAGTAACTCAAAACCTCTCCATGAATCCTCTATATCCCTCCCAGTTCTTGTGTTTTATCTTCCTCTGCATACAGACCACCAAAAATATCTACTGAAAGTTCCTAATATTTCTTCCATCTCTGTCTTCACCCCCCCTTCATCCCTTATTTGAAATGCCCCTCTGTCCACTTCTTTTTGCCTCAACTTAACTGCCAGTGACTTGGTGACTTTGGGGTGCTGTTAAAGTGCAGTTTCTTTATCCCTACTCTGTTCTCCAATATCTTAACAACCTCTCAATCCTGCAACTTCTATTTTATCTCCCATTCCCTCTCCCTGTTTGTTTGCATTCCCCCTTCCAGCCTCTAATATCGTTGCTTACTCATTTATCACTGCTTTGCGATATACCCTCAGTTGATGTTGCCTTTTTCTGAACCCAGTCTAGTACCCTAGCTCTTATCTCCCTTTTACATCTGTCCCACCTTACCCATTCTAATCTGTTACATCACTGAGTGCTGATTTCATTCTCCCTACTGATCTTTCCCTATTAACTTCTTTCTCCAATAAATATCATGGAAATCCACAATGTCTTACCAGCTCTGCTCCCTGAGCTTCACCTCAGCAGTGCATGATCTGAAAGTATAGTTCATTCACAGACTACCTTACCCACGCTTTCTTGATTTTCATTGTCACATACCCCTGTCTAACCTAGACTATCTCTGATGTTTATAAGAAAATATACTTGTTCCAGGCCTTCCTTTTTTGCCTGTTTTCTATATATCCCTTCATCCTACATCTCTAGATGACACCTCAAAAAAATCTCCTCTCCTTTCTAATTCTTGCGATTCTTGGGCATCTCTCTATATCCTTACTCCCTGTAACTATGTACCAGTCCCTTATTACTAAGAAAAGTCCATCTTGAAACTTTGTAAACTTGTCCAACATTCCCCACAGCATTCTTATCATTGCTTCCAGTGGTAACAAGACTAACATTAGCATTAGCTTCCTCTTTCCCATCCACCCCTAATACTAGCATACCCTTTTCCATGGTAACTAGACTAACATTAAAGTTATCTTCATCCTTCCCATCCGCATACCCTTTTCCATGGTAACTAGACTAACATTAAAGTTATCTTCATCCTTCCCATCCGCATACCCTTTTTCATGGTAACTAGACTAACATTAGTGTTAGCTTTATCCTTCCCATCCATCCCCTAATACCAATATACCCTTTCCATCCTCCAGTAACTCTTCTTCTCTAAAAAGAATCCTCTTTCTCATTAACCAGACTCTTGCTTCTATCTGCCAGTGCAGCTTGCCAATGATTTATATTCTCCACTATTTAATTGAAAATGTTCACTTTGTGATTGTATGTTTCCTGTAAAGCCTTGAACTGCACACCCAATGTCCTTACATTCACTACTGCAGTATTCTTAACTATATGGGATTCCCTGCCATAGAAGCTCGATGTCCAGCCAGTCTTCCAAAGACTTCTGAATTTAAGGTATGCTGAATGTCACCATACACTCCTTGCATAACACATGGCATAAAGGTGATATTCAGGTTTATCAAAAACAGAACTTCTTTGCCTCCAGTCTAAATGTATCTTTTACACCATTGGTCTGGCTATTTGTGTCTGTTTTCTGCCAGTTGAACACATTTTCATTCTCCAGGGACTTCCTACTCCTGTTTGCTGTTTTGGCTAAATAAGCACCCCATGGGAGATTTTGTTTTTTGTGTTTCTTGAGGCTAATGTTATCCAGGAAGGGTAAATGTCAGTGTGGGAGACAGATTCCCCATAAAGACCAACACGATAAGTGTCTTTTTTGTTTAGGTGCTTCTCATGACCATACATCTTGTTCTATTTGTCAGGCATTTGTTCCAAAAACCCTTCACAGTAGACTTTCTTTCCTTTCCTTATATCTTGAGAACCAGCATTTTAGGCTACTCATTAATGGTACTATGGAAGGAATCTCCCACCCTGAGGGTTAGTCATTAGGGAAGAGGAAGGTGAAAAAGGTATGACTGGAAGCTTCTGCTGTCCAACCTCTGCCAGATGTTTCTCCTGAGATCATTATGAACCTGGAGCTTCTTCCGGTTGTGTTGTGAGATTTCTCTGCCATGACCATGTTGGAGGCTGGTGAGGATCCCGCTGGCAGCACATCTGAAGAGGCTTTGAAGGCATCCATTTGGATGTTCAGAAGGAACCATGGTTGATTGTTTCTGAGGAGCCTGGGGGAGTTCCTCAGTTTTTAGTAGGGAAAGAAGTTCCTGCTATGGTTCTCAACTGTCATCCTGGGTCTGAGCCTTATCAGGATGTTCCCTTAAAAAGAAACAAAAAAATTAAACATGTTTCTTCTGCTTTGAAGGATCCACAAAATGAGGGGCAGGCTTTTACTCTGGGGTTATTTTCTGCCTTAATGTCCTTAACGCCTCCTCAGAGGGTTTCAGTTCCTACTCCTCTTGGTCCTCTACTCCTCTTAAAAGGCATAGAGGCCAGGATCCTTCTGTGGATGAGTCAGATTCTGCTGATGAATCCCTAACTTATTCTACTTAAATTCCTTCTCCATTGGATTATGGGTCAGAGGAAGAGGAATCTATTAGTCCTGATGTTCCTTTTGAGGAAATTTCCTTTGGGCCCCACTCTCTAGGATGATCTATTTTTTTAAGTGGGATTGTACCCAGGTCTCTGATATCCATAAGAGGTACTATGAGTTGTTGCAGTTGGACTCTTCTAAACCTGCAGCTATTCATCCTGTCTTGGCTGCTTTATTAGATGCTTTCTCCGTTGCTTTTCAGGCACCTGATTATCCCTTACCTCTGCTGCCAAGAAGCCTGATAGGTTTTATAGGGTTTCTGAGGATTGTTCTTTTTATATAAATGTCCTGCTGCTGACCCTTTGGTAGTGTCTGTAGCTTCAGATAAACTGTTTCAATTGCTTCATTCACCCAAGTTACTGCCTTCTGACAAGGAGAGCAGAAGTATGGACAGGCTGGGCAAAACGGTTTACACTTCTACTACCCTAGCTTTTAGGGCTATTAATTATCAAACCCATATGTCTAGGTTTGTGTTGGCTCTTCTTTCTCAGGCCTGTCAACTTATTGCTGATTGTCCAGACTCTGAGGGTAAAACTTCTGTTCTTTCCTTGCTAGGGACTTCCTCTCAAGTCATTCGTCATGCTATTAAATGTAGTTATGATGTAGCAGATGACTGTTCTAGGGCTGCTGTTTTTCGTTCTGTTATGAGGAGTTATTCTTGGCTTAGGCTTCAACCTCTGCCTGATGATATTAAAGCTAAGTTGATGGATGCTCCTCCAGATTCTAAACTTTGTTTAAGTCCCTTCGGGATAAAGGTAAGGCCTTATGGGAGCTTAAATAGGTTTTTGTTTCTCCTGTGCCTAAAGTTTAGAGAAACTATCTCACTAAGCCGACTTTCTTTATAGGCAATCCCATCCTTCTACTAAAGGTAAGATGAGTGGCAAATGGACTCCTCCTGTTAAGACTACTCAGTTTTTTTTGGGCTCTGAAGCCTTCCTTTCTGGACAAACCAGATGTTGTGTGATAATCCATCCCTTCCCAGCCATATTCCTCTTTCTCTTCACCTCTTCCGGTTTGGCTTCAGATCACTCAGGATTCTCGAGTTTTGTTAATCATTCATCAAGGGTACTTCATGGTGTGGAAATCGCATCCTCCATTTATGGACATTCTTCAGCCTCCTCAGGAATGTCTTCCATTTTTACCAGAGATTCTTCAAGATCTCTTCTCTCAGTGTACTATTCAGGAGGTGCCTGTGTCCCAAAGGGGGAAAGGGTTGTACTCCCAACTGTTTCTAGTGCCTAGAAACGAGGGCACTTGGAGACCTGTTCTAGACCTCTCTCATCTAAACACCTTTCTAAAGGTACCTTCCTTGAGGATGTTGTCCCTTCAGATTATGTTTCCTCTCTTGCTCCCTCAGGCCTATATGGTGTCTCTGGATCTCAAGGATGCATATCTCCATATTTCAATCTATCCTTTTTTCAGGACGTTTTTTTATTTCTCTGTTGCTTCCTGGCATTTTCAGTTCTCTGATTTGCCCTTTGGCTTTTCTACTGCCCCAAAGGTGTTCACCAAATGCCCTACTCCTGTAATCAATTTTACAGACTTCAAGGAATCCAAATATTTCCTTACTTGGATGACCTGTTGATTCAGGCATGCTCTCCAGAGACCCTTTCGCAAAATCTTCATTTTGCTGAATCCCTTCTTCAGAACCTGGGGGTTCACTGTAAATTTCAAAAAGTCTTCTCTGACTCCTTCTCAGGATCATCCCCGGGATTCATGAAGCTTGCGCCAGGCGCAGGTGTAGCGTAGGCAGTATAATGCCAAATATGGTCGCTGAGCGATTCACGTACGATCCAATTCCACGTGCACTACCAGCGTACACCAGATCTGTGCAGCTCTCGGCTCAGGTATGCTAATCACCCCATGCGCAGTACTGCAGCATGCAAATGAAGGTACATAGTGATTCATGAAGTGGTGTATGCATAGCGTAAGCCTACAGAAATGTAAACCAAAAAAAAGGCTTACATTTTGCCAAACAGAACATCGGAGCCATGAAAGCGGACCAGACTCATGTATTACAAAGTTAACATATGCCAGTGGCTAAATATACAGCCAATGGCATAAGAAAAGATGCACAACGCATAAAAAATAACATTTAATGTCATGGCCACAGTAACGCAAAGTACAACTGCAGGGCATGTGAGCGCAAACGGGAACACAAGGAAAATATATACAAATGTCATAAAATTGCAATGTAACACAAATCACAATTTCACCATAATAGTCAATGGTATGCATGCTACACCACAACCAAGCTGCAAGGGTTGCTAAGGGTCTGTGACAGTGTTCGGCACGGTAACTATGAATTAGTAGTCAATGCCATGCAAATGAGGCAAGTAATAGTGAATCGCAAACGTCCCGCCGGCCTAAGGATGTACCATACGGCGCAGTGCTACAACACCGAGGAGTGGTCTGAAGGAATACATCACATCAGCAGTGGGGCGTGCCACCGTAGCTGTAAGCACATTGGAGCAATGCAAATCCAGGCTGCCCGTTGCTAAGCAAAGCTGCAGGATAAGGATGTGGATGTAGGTATAGCTTTGCTTAGCTGAGAGCACACATGGTGCCCAAAAGCGCATGTGTACGTGGATGAAAACGTGCCCAAAACCCGGTAAGTGGACGCATGCGCTGCGCACCACAGCTCAAAAAGGAAGTGTAGGGGAAGACAATAAGAAAATGCCACAGTAGGGTAATTGGAGTACAACTGAGCAATTAACACCTATTAACTCACAGTGGGCCATTGACGGCAGCTAACAAGGCTGCTAGCAGCAACCTGCAGAACAGGATAGGGGAGGTGTCGGATTGCAAAGAAAAGAGAACTGTAACCACAGAGCAAAGCAAACCTGCAGTAGATCGGCTATAGAACACATTTCGCAAGACAATCCTGGTTTGGGAAAGTACAAAAACAGAAAGCAGGCTGCTGGATGCATGCCAGACAATGGGAGGGGAATCGTTAAGAAAAGTTAAGGCAAGGGCAAGAGGAAATCCACGGTAGCTAAATGTAATTCAACACCAAAGGCACCACAATAGCAGTACCTGTGGTAAAACACATAAGATACCCTGCAGCTCCGATTGTACATACACACCCTATGACATCATCAGTGTTCAAAGCAAAATAGTATAAAGTGTGAAGGCACCTCACACAAACTTGTGTATTCCCAAACACTGCACCATCGGTGTAAACAGACAGGGAACTTTTACAATGTACTTGTTGGGAGCTGCCATAGCTGTGATTCATCACCATGTGTTGGAGACTGAAGGTGTTGTGGAGGATGATGCTGACAATCACCTCAAGCCCCGGAGGAGGAGAAGAGTGTTCATACCAAGGGTAACCTACCAGGGGCTATATGATCTGGAGATAGTAGGGCATTACAGGCTGGACATGGACATCATACAGCAAATAGTTGAGCTGTGCTGGCCATGCCTGAGATCCAGAAACAACAGAGGGGAACCCATCCCAGTGGACACGAAGGTATGTGTAAGCTTGAGAATACTAGCCACAGGTACCTTTCAAAGGCCAACTGGAGATATCATGGGGATCTCACAGGCATCAGCATCCAGGGTACTCCACCAGTTCCTGGATGCCATGTTACCACATGCCAATGAGCATATATACTTCCTCCGAACTCAGGAGGAGTTGGCCAGCAATATGCGTCTCTTCCACCATGTGGCACACTACCTGGAGGTACTGGGTGCAATAGACTGCACGCACATACATATCAGGTCACCACCCGGTAAGCATGGTAGGCGCTACATAAACCACAAGGGATACCACTCCATCAACTGCCAGGTCATGTGCAATGCCCAGGGCATTATCACAGATGTGTGTTCTGGCGGCCCTAGAAGCTACCATGACTCCCACATCTGGCATGCCTCACAGCTGTATCAGGTATTTGTCATGGGGGACATGCCATATGGCCACCTTGTGGAGGATGCTGGCTGTGCACTGGAGCAGTAGATGATGACTCCCATCAGAAATGCACACACACCCATGCAAGAACGCCATAATGAGGCACACGCACAAACCAGAATCATCATAGAGCATGTGTTTGGGATGCTGAAATCACATTTCCATTGCTTGGACATATCTGGTGGAGCCTTGCAGTACTCTCCAGGCACGTGTGCCCACATCTTTATAGTATGTGCCATGCTACATAATATGATCCTGCGGAAACAGCTGCAGCAGGGACATAATGGTGAAGGCCCTCACAGCCCACCGCAATTGCCAAGGCCATCACAGGCACAGACGGATTCAGACCATGAACACCCTGTGCCAGCCCCAGTAGGCAGAACGGAAGTGTGCCCAATATGCCCACACCTTGGCAAAGAGGGAACGTATAGCACATACACTGACAGTGTAGGCCCCTACGGCTGACACACTTCTCCACCTGCACACACAGTAAAATGGATGGCACACACACACGACCACCTGTAAATTGTAATGTATAGGTGGCCTACTGTGTGACTCCAACATAGGCAGCCCTCAACTATTGCACACACAAAAGCTATTGGAACAAGGAAAGTCAACACCTGAACAGTAAACAAAGCTAACAGCATATGTTGATACTGTATGTATGGGTTGCTAGGTACATCGGTAGGTACATGCCCAATTATCAGAGGCCATTCATCAGCCTAGGCAAAATGTGTCTGCTGTCACCACCCCATCGATTAACTAACTGTCCCTCTGTGGAGCAGAGCCAATTGTGGGATCCATGTGTGTAACCACTGTTCCCCACCTACTCTGCATGGATTCCCCAGTGTGTTAATGAGGGGCTCCATATAATGTAATCAGGGATGTAGTGCCAAAGCATGGGGAGCATCCATGACAGGTATCTGTCACCCCAGCATTTTCCAGTTATGGTCGTGTCAATGTGTAGCACATTACAGTGTGTGGCTCACTGTGACATAGATTCCCAATGCTGGAGCACATCCATTAAACATCACTTGGACATACCATTAATAGGTATCATCCATATGTAAAGTAACTGAGTTACACATTTGATTGCAGTATGGAGGAACAGCCTTATTACAGTCCACATACAAAACACCATAACACTTGTACAAATCCCAGATGACCAAGTGGTAAAGCCACTGACTGTGTATTGCATGTTCCCGGTTCCATGTCCTGCAAGGTCCGTTATGTAATCCTGATAGCATGAATAATGGATGTTGGATGCAGGTCATTAGAGCATGTTTAAGCATATGTTAGCGGGTTTATGTGGCGGCAAGTGATGGTAAGCGTCATTTAAACATGACTACATGGATATGTGCAAAACAGGTCTAAGCTTTGCTGAATTTCGCGCAGATCACGGTCAAAGATGTCCAGAACAGATGAAACCAGCATTATTCACCTTTGTACTAATAGTGCCTGCTCTGAGAGGTAAAACAACCACTGCCAGGAGTAGAACATGCAACCATGTACACAATCACCTAACACTAATCTACCCTAGATGTACCAACGGCAGGTGTGTATTGTGACAGGTTAAAACACAAAAGGGCGGAGTTCAGGAAACAGTATACACCGCCATGTACCCAACGAAAGGTGTGTTCACTCTCTGTCTCTCTCACTCTCTCTCTCTCTCTCTATATATATATATATATGTATATATATATATATATATATATATATATATATATATATATATATAAAATAGGGATAGAAAGGGTGATAGAGAGATGTATGTGGATATATACGGATATACATATATCTGCAAATCTATAGACAGGTTAACAACATGTGCACAACCATGGAGGTACAAATAAATAGGATACTGCCAACTACCGAATGCTTTACATACCGACATGCGTAATTACAAGGCTTAAAGACCGAAAGACCACAGTACCGGAACACTAGAACCGCGAGTAATATTATCACAATGTTAAGGGACATTTAGTTATTGCTGCTGGTACTGCGGTCCAGGTAGGTACTGTGGTTAAGTGTGTTTCTGATTGCTGTAGTGTGTGTAAGTGTGTGTTGAAAGTGTGGTGTGTGTTTCCATGGGACTATAATGTGTGTGTGTGTGTGTGTGTGTGTTTGCATCGTGTGTCTGTTCCTGCTAACTCAGAGGTAGATTATTACAGTAGGTGTGGTCATAGCCGGCCTTAGGTATACGGTTACCACCTGTCCCACTTTGAGAGGGACAGTCCCTCTTTGGGCAGTTGTGTCCTGACAAAAAATATTAAAAAGGGCAAATGTCCTGAGATTGTAGGACATAATTATGTCCCATATATTATGTAATAGTTGCATTAAATAGTTATTCCTGTATCTAAAATACGTAAATGTTACAAGAAACATAATAAGCAACTAAAGTGCTACAAGAATAAGGTTTTATTTAGGACAAAAGTAAGTTCTAGTCTTTGTACTGACAGTGGGTATGTGTCGGCCTCTTAACCCCGATGTGTGTCCTGCAAATGTCCCACTATGGCCATTTGAAAAGGTGGCAACCCAAGCCACAGAGGTTCAGTTACCAACAAAACTGCAATGAGTGCAAATATCTGTGACAGAAATACACGAGACAGCTTTCATGTAGCAACATCTCATTACATATTGATGTATTTCCAGAGGGATTGAAGGATCAACATCACCTGCATGCTATATAAGAATCAGTTAACAATGGCTTAATGAATAAGCCTGCAATAACCATAGTATTAGTCTACTAAATGATAGGTCTTCAATTAGGGAAGGAGCCCCCACACACCTATGGAATATGTATAAATGCAGTCCCCACAAACTTTTATCTGCTATGTACACCCACCTACATCTCCCCCACACCTGAAAAAATTGCAATACAGACTGTAATAACATCACAAACATCCACTCACTCAATGACATCTGCCGAAGTGCTAACATACCTTGTGAGAGACACACTTGTAATGGCACCATGTGA
The DNA here is from genome assembly GCF_019279795.1 of Protopterus annectens. Lineage (NCBI taxonomy): Eukaryota > Metazoa > Chordata > Ceratodontiformes > Protopteridae > Protopterus > Protopterus annectens. The sequence continues at coordinate 1,361,450,158 of NC_056731.1, forward strand.
AATCGTTTCTGTTGTACAATAGAACAGACGGCGATGGTACAGGTTTTGTTTGCAAAAGTCTCATATCAGACGGTTGAGATAACAGCTACACTCACATGTAGAACTACATACTCTAGCCATCACACACAATCCACGGGGGACATGAATTCAAAATATCTGTGTTTCTCCATATAGCAGTTGCAATTCATCACAATGAAACACATCCAGACCGTCTTCCTCGAAGGTAGGGCAAAAGGACAACGCCCGAGTGGAGTATTCAATTATACCCACTGTTGCCGTGTAATTGGCCAATGGAGTAGCTGCACAGTTGATGTGCATGTAATAATTTACTCAGGAACACCAACTGGTGGCAGGATACCACATGTTACAGGTATCTACGTATAAAATGATGGCTTGCCATACATTCAAACCGTATGCTCATACCATAGAACCGTTTAAACAGGAAAGGAGTAACACAGATATTTTCGTAAACTCGGACCACTAAGAAGGTATGTAGAACACTCAGTATGTTAGTGTATGTAGTGCCTGTTCTGTATTAATGAAAGTGTATGCAATGCATACAGTGGGAAATGGTATTATGTAGTGATGTCTTGTTGAGCATAGTAATGCTTGTAGAAATTGTGTGTACTGCTGTGGGCCACAAGGTAAACACCTCATACACCACAAGGGATGCTACATAAGGGCTTTAAACATAACAATTCCATTCCAGCCGCTGTCAGTGGTAGGGTTTGTCCAACAGGTATATGCCATAACAGGGATAGTATATGTTGATATACTGTAACAGTAGGCATATGTATGGGTGTATAACGAGAATAACATGCCTAAGGTGGTCCTGCTGGGTAATTATGCTTTGCATTATGGGATATTGTTTCAAAAATGTGAAATGTACAGTATTGTAGGTAAATATGTCAAATATTTTACATAGCATTACTGTTATAGTATGCAAACATAAGGTATGTCTATTGGCATGTACAATACATAATAACAGGATACATATGGCTTGTAGTCAGCAGACAGTGTAACAGCATGATAGCTAACTGAAATGGAAGAGCTACTCAATTATGCATGCATAAAGGACATGTAATAGCTTCATAGGTTCATAGTTAGGTACTATGCTGTCTGGCCAAGTCCATTTGTAAGCCCAACTACAGTGTTTTCACTGGCAGCACATCCCTATGTTAGTGTCCTGTGCCTGTGAACAGCAGAGCCATTTGTTTCCTGCACCTGTGTACAGTACAGCCACTGCAGTGATCCCTGGCATACATGTCTGTCTCCCATCCACCCATCGAGGTATCTCATGAAGAGTGCTAGTGAGGGTCCCTGCCTGATGTACATAGGAATCATGTTCCAAAGCATGGTGAGTGTCTGGTTCAGAAATGTATCCCTCCAGCACGTCCTACTCATCATTGCATTTGGGTACATATCCCAGAGCATGTTGCCCTCAGTGGCTTTTGCTTATGTTGCTTATGTGGAGCATATCCATATCCAAACAAAAGTACCAGGACACTGCTGTGCGAGTAAAACCAGATTAAAATTTAATCAAACAGTGGAACAAAGTTAGCGCTTTCGGGATAGACCCTTCTTCAGACAAACACACATTAAACCAATGACATTTTTAAAAGTTAAACCAGCCAATAGCATCTAATGAAAAACCCGCCTGTTTAGGAGGGTAGGTTTAATAGGTAAAACATCATTAAGCCCCGGTTCCCTATGTGCCATAAATTCTACAATCCATTTGGATTCTGCTAGTGCTGTCAAATGTTTAATATCCCCCTCCCCTGTTATTCAATCTTATATTGACAATGGCCCTAAATTTAAAACTGTGTGTTGGATGGCCACTAATATGTCTGTACAAGGCATTGCTCAAATCACAATTCCTGATACTACCCAGGTGTTGCAAGATCCTAACCTTAAACATGTTGTTGGTCATGCCAACATAAAAACATGGGCAGCATACACACTCTGCTAGGTATACTATGTTTGGAGTCCTACATGTGGCCCTCCCTCATAGATGGAATATCTTGTTAGTCACTGGATGTTTGAACTCAACCTCCTTATTAATATGGACACAGGCCTTACATATACCACAGGGATGTGTCCCTGCTTGGATATTAAACGTCCTACTATTAGCACCCATCCTTTCACTGCAAAGTAGGTCCTTAAGATTCCTATTCCTTCTATATCGAAACATGGGATTGTTGCCAACAATATCCCTAAGACCCACATCACTGGTCAAGATGTTCCAGTTATTCTGTACTATTTTACAAATATCATTGATGTTACTACCATAAGTAAACAATAACTTAGGGTCCCCTTGCATATGACCACTCTTATTGCTAACTATAGATTCTTCTCCATGAGTCCTTTTCAACCATGGCTTATGCCTCGTCTTCCTAAACCCTATACTATTATCAAGGACTTTGTGTACCATGCCATTACCATAGCCCCTGTCCTTAAAACACTGGTCAAGTTTATCCAATTCTACATCAAATTGTGTGTCTAGGGTACACACCCTAGATATACGACTCACCTGTCCTTTAATGATGTTGGGGAACACATGGCGGGGGTGCATACTATCAAATGTTAGTAGAGTGTTTTGCCAACATTCTTTCCTGTATAGGCTGGAAACAAAGCCATCCTGTGTTTGTTCCACACAGACATCTAAAAATTCTATACATGTAAAGGATGTGTTAGCACTGAATTTTAGAAATGTAGTGGTGGAATGAATGTATGATAAAAAACAATCAAAGGAATTACAGTCGCCATTCCACAAGATAAAAATATCATCTACAAAACGGACATACATAGAAATGTAGTCCTTCTACCTGCTGTTGTTCAGGATCTCAGATGATTCCCATTTGGAGAGAACAAGATTAGCGTAGGTGTTCGCACAGGGGGTACCCATGGCTACCCCCCGTGCTTGCCTATACAAAGAACCTCCTCCTATGAAGACATTGTTCTCCAAAACCAAAGTCAACATATCCTTTACTAACTCTACCTTGTGGATGGTTGCCCCCAAACCTCTGAGAAGCTCACCCACAGATGTAATACCATAATCATGGTGAATTACTGTGAACAGACTATTCATGTCTAAAGTGACCATCAACAGTCTGTTCACACCATCAGGTTTAACTACATCACCCAAAAGTCTCAAAAAATGCCCTGTATCTACAAGGATGTTACTAATCATTTCCATGTATGGTTTAAGGGTAGCTTCCAACCAGATCGAAATGTTCTCAGTGACCCAACCCCTGCCTGATACTATAGGTCTCAGGGGTGGGTCACTCAGTGATTTGTGTATTTTAGGCAAAGCCTTAAACACAGGTGTGACTGGTTTCTCTACCCACAGGAACTCAAACGTTTCCTGCGCTATCTTCATATCATTCTGTAAGGATCCTAGTCGCTGGTGCACTCTGTCAATAATAAGTCTAACCCTTAAGGGATTAATCTCCTCATAAGTGTCATCCATCTTCAACATATTCTTTAGTTTGTTATTATACCAACTGGTGTCAAGGACTACGACTGCTCCTCCCTTGTCAGCCATTTTAATTGTTAGCAGTCGTAGTCCTTGACACCAGTTGGTATAATAACAAACTAAAGAATATGTTGAAGATGGATGACACTTATGAGGAGATTAATCCCTTAAGGGTTAGACTTATTATTGACAGAGTGCACCAGCGACTAGGATCCTTACAGAATGATATGAAGATAGCGCAGGAAACTTTTGAGTTCCTGTGGGTAGAGAAACCAGTCACACCTGTGTTTAAGGCTTTGCCTAAAATACACAAATCACTGAGTGACCCACCCCTCAGACCTATAGTATCAGGCAGGGGTTGGGTCACTGAGAACATTTCGATCTGGTTGGAAGCTACCCTTAAACCATACATGGAAATGATTAGTAACATCCTTGTAGATTTTTGAGACTTTTGAGACTTGGTGATGTAGTTAATCTGATGGTGTGAACAGACTGTTGATGGTCACTTTAGACGTGAATAGTCTGTTCACAGTAATTCACCATGATTATGGTATTACATCTGTGGGTGAGCTTCTCAGAGGTTTGGGGGCAACCATCCACAAGGTAGAGTTAGTGAAGGATATGTTGACTTTGGTTTTGGAGAACAATGTCTTCATAGGAGGAGGTTCTTTGTATAGGCAAGCACGGGGGGTAGCCATGGGTACCCCCTGTGCAACAACGCTAATCTTGTTCTCCAAATGGGAATCATCTGAGATCCTGAACAACAGCAGGTGGAAGGACTACATTTCTATGCATGTCCGTTTTGTAGATGATATTTTTATCTTGTGGAATGGCGACTGTAATTCCTTCGATTGTTTTTTATCATACATTCATTCCACCACTACATTTCTAAAATTCAGTGCTAACACATCCTTTACACGTATAGAATTTTTAGATGTCTGTGTGGAACAAACACAGGATGGCTTTGTTTCCAGCCTATACAGGAAAGAATGTTGGCAAAACACTCTACTAACATTTGATAGTATGCACCCCCGCCATGTGTTCCCCAACATCATTAAAGGACAGGTGAGTCGTATATCTAGGGTGTGTACCCTAGACACACAATTTGATGTAGAATTGGATAAACTTGACCAGTGTTTTAAGGACAGGGGCTATGGTAATGGCATGGTACACAAAGTCCTTGATAATAGTGTAGGGTTTAGGAAGATGAGGTATAAGCCATGGTTGAAAAGGACTCATGGAGAAGAATCTATAGTTAGCAATAAGAGTGGTCATATGCAAGGGGACCCTAAGTTATTGTTTACTTATGGTAGTAACATCAATGATATTTGTAAAATAGTACAGAATAACTGGAACATCTTGACCAGTGATGTGGGTCTTAGGGATATTGTTGGCAACAATCCCATGTTTCGATATAGAAGGAATAGGAATCTTAAGGACCTACTTTGCAGTGAAAGGATGGGTGCTAATAGTAGGACATTTAATATCCAAGCAGGGACACATCTCTGTGGTATATGTAAGGCCTGTGTCTATATTAATAAGGAGGTTGAGTTCAAACATCCAGTGACTAACAATATTCCATCTACGAGGGAGGGCCACATGTAGGACTCCAAACATAGTATACCTAGCAGAGTGTGTATGCTGCCCATGTTTTTATGTTGGCATGACCAACAACATGTTTAAGGTTAGGATCTTGCAACACCTGGGTAGTATCAGGAATTGTGATTTGAGCAATGCCTTGTACAGACATATTAGTGGCCATCCAACACACAGTTTTAAATTTAGGGCCATTGTCAATATAAGATTGAATAACAGGGGGGGATATTAAACATTTGACAGCTCTAGCAGAATACAAATGGATTGTAGAATTTATGGCACATAGGGAACCGGGGCTTAATGATGTTTTACCTATCAAACCTACCCTCCTAAACAGGCGGGTTTTTCATTAGATGCTATTGGCTGGTTTAACTTTTAAAAATGTCATTGGTTTAATGTGTGTTTGTCTGAAGAAGGGTCTATCCCAAAAGCGCTAACTTTGTTCCACTGTTTGATTAAATTTTAATTTGGTTTTACTCGCACAGCAGTGTCCTGGTACTTTTGTTTGGATTTGTATGCAATTTTGGAGTATAGCAGGACTTTGGCACAGCATACGAATTTTGGCTTTTGTGTGTGGAGCATATCCATCAATATTGTTGTGGACATGGGCCTTGTATGTTCAGCAGAGGTCACCTCTGAGTATGCAGTATGCAAATGAGTACAGTTGGGGTTTCTGTAGTTGTGCTGCATACGTCATCCTTCAGAGGTGAGTAATCCTGTTGGTGTGTTAATGTTGTGGTATTTAAAGCCATTGCTGTTCCGTAAGGTACACCCCAAATGGGGTGTTGTACCTGTGAATGTGTTTCATAAGTCAGGAGTATAGCGGTACAATGGCTGCCTTTGTTACGGCTACAAACCCATTACAGATTAGGGTGGCCACATAGAAGGATATCCACACTACCTTGGCAATATGGTTATCAAAGGAGTGGGTGCTATCTACGTGTGTACTAAGATCCCTTATAATGTCTTATGTATGTAGGGGACTACCACCTATGTGATAGTCAGTGGGTGATTGGTGTAATCCAAAGGGGATGTCTATGCACCTTGTGGCATGCAGCTTGAGGCCATGTTATCGACACCAGGTATCCGTCACAGTGACACCCTTATGGAGGGTGTCTGTATCAGCTGGTGAATCAATCATGGCTCCTAGTTTGCAATCGTCTGGAAACCTATTCAGGGAAAGTCCTTCTGTGCTAGCCTGTACCTCAGGGAAGCATATACCGAACATGAGGGGGACCTATGACCGAGGACTGGGGTACGCCAATTGTAACTGATGTACAGTAGGAACTACAGTATGCTACCCTCACTGTGTGTGTCCTGTCCGTGAGCCACTTTGCATAACATCTCAAGACGTAGGAGTCGATGTGCAGGTGGATGTGTATATTGACAATACCTGAATGGGGAACGGTGTTGAAAGCCAATGAGAGGACAAGGTAGGCTGTGTGGACCTCCTTACCATCATCTACTACCTTGGTAACTGTCTCAAAGGACTCCACCAGGTGTAGGAGCCATAGTCTGGCCCTAACAAATCCAACCTGGTGGTATCAAAGGTTTGGAGGCCACCAATGTCTCTGTGAATGACTTCCATGATGATGTGCTCCATAGCCTTGCAAAACAGTCTAGTCAGGTGTATAGTACAATAGTTCCTCTGGTCAATTGTGGCGCCACCTTTGTGGAGTGTGATAACTGTTGCTGTGCACCATTCAGGGGCCACAATGCCTGATAAAAGGCTATTAGTGAATTTGGTGCCCAAGTGGGGAGCTATGTCTTTCTGAGGTTTGTGTAAATCGCAGCCTGGGATGTTGGACGGTCACATGGAGTGTGTTCCAGGCTTTAGAGAGTGCAGGTTTGAACTGCGTAGTTGTGACCGCAGGGACTCTGCATTGTTCCTGTATAGATTTGGACCCTTTAGGGTGTGAGAGGGGTGTAAAGTTAGCATTGAACCTATCTGCCAGGATGTTGCCAATATCAGTCGGTTCTGTAATGTTCCTGCCTAACCGTTGTATGTCAGAGCAGATGTGGGTATTGCCATAGAGAGTAGTGACATACCTCCATAACACTTTGTGGTAGTCCTTGGAATGTGTTGCAGTAATGTTTACGTAGCTAGCTTTGGAGGATGTGATAAGGGATTTCAGATTCCTACTGTGGCTAACCAGGGAGCTACCCCACCCATGGGATTGTACTCTACTTTGCAACAGTCTCCTCCTTCTGTTGTACATTATGTCCATGGCAGTGGACCCCCAGAGTGGCGTCCGTTATCTGGTGGGTACCATCATGGCTCCATTTGGGATAGCATGATCCATGCAGTCGTGTAAGTGCTAATGAAGTGCAGTTGTGTATGTTTCAGCATTTGTAACTATATTGTCCATCTGCACGGGTGTCATGACGTTTACTACTGCTGTCATAAGAAGCCTGAAGTTGGCTTTGTAGAAATATTGTACTGTGTTTTCCGTGAAGGGTGTGGTGCCCGGATGTGGATAACAAGGGTGATTAGCATACGTTCGGAAATGACCAATGAGGGGATAACCCCAGGTGTGGAACACCAGTCACATATGCTGGTAATGTCCAGGTCTAGGATATTGTTGGCCTTGGTGGTGGTGTGTATAGGTTGATCCAGCCGATTAGAGGTTATGAATCCCAGAAAGTGTTGGCCTAATGTGTTGGTACATGAGTAGGTATCCCAGTTAAGTGTGGGGTAGTGTCAGTCTCACATCAGTAGTTCCTGTTTGAACCCTACTTTCCAGTACACCAAGAAATGAGGGCCGTTAACCGTGGGGTATGGTGTGGAATCCGTAGCAAGCTACAATTTGTATAGCAGTTCTGGCCACAGTTGGTTGCACTTGGATTACCTCTGATGCATTGTGCTAAGCAACCAGCCTGGAGGCGTGTACATCCTTGTGAAATATGGACACACCTCCGCCGTGGGTGTTCCAGTCCTGGTTACATGACTGAAAGATGTGGTCTGCGTAATAGCCTGTCAGTGCAGGGGTGCTCTCCAGAGCCTAGAAGCAGGTCCCAGTCACTGCAGAGATATCGAAGTGGTCCATTATAAGGAGTGCCTCGGCTGAGTGCGTTTGAGATGAAGATGTCAAGCAATGAGTAACATTACCCTCAGGTTTTGCTTGCCTGTTCCTGTTCTGGTGGTGAATATGTTATTTGAAATGTGACTAAAACAGGCAGTATAGGAGCAGCAAGAGCCTTAGATGTAATCCATAATCCTAGGGTTGACAGGTGCAGGTCATCTGTGCCAAAGCATTGTGTTTTGTCGACCATGTCATTCAAAGCAGACAGATACTGGATACCCTTGGAATGACACCAGAAGCATAGGCAACTGTTGAAGTGAATAATTCAGTCGTTGTATTGTGGTATCAGTCTGGACTAAGAAAAACACAAAGAACCTCCAACTAGTAAAAACAAAGTAGTGAACCTGAAGGGGAGTAGTCCATAGGCACTGAATAGTCCCGATAACAAAACAGTTGGATAAGGAGAAGAACCACCAGGTTGAACTAAAATCAGGAACCAAGTTTTAATAAAGCGCTTTTCGTTTGCTGAATAGGCAAACTTCTTCAGACAATTTCCACAGTACCACAATGCACTATTTAAAACACTGAACATCAGCAATTAACAGTTAAATGGAATCAATTAACGCTAATTAAAAACCATATATACTGAGTAGTACATATACATTAATTTGCGTAAGGTTCATGAATACATTTAACAACAAACAAATGATGTCAAATTTCTAAAGAAACACAATAATATTATGAATAATATTTAAAAATAAAAGTAAAACATGTAAAAATCAAAAGGACATATCACTTAGACTAAACCTTAACTACTCCTACTACAAATTTATGGGAGTGAGAAGGCTTTGCTTACTACTATAAAACCCACATAAAAAACCACATAAGAACACCCAGGCCTCATTCCAACCTTTTGTGAAAAAATAAAAAAATGTAATGTAATAAAATCAGAAGTCACTAGTACCCAGAACATATAACAAAGTCCCTATGGGTATTCGTGTCTCCAACACAAAATAGTGTAATAAAATAAGTGTAAATAGTTTATGAACATCAAAAAAGACAGGCCGTAATGTTTTTGTAATAGACCTATCTTTTTAAACTTAAAATGCTGAGTAGACTAGATATAGAACAAGTTTCATTCAGGCCTGGGATATGATATGCCTCTAATCTAATCTGCCAGTGTAATTCAAGTTCAAGTAACTTAAGTTCCATTGGTCCACCTCTAATGTCCTGGCCAACCTGGTCTATCGCAATAAATTTAAACTGATGGGATGGAAACTCAAGGATGTGCCTAGCAAGAACATTGGTTTCTTTGTGTTTTCTTATAGCATACTGGTATTCATAAATACGCTCCTTGAACTTGCGTTCGGTCTTACCTACATAAAAAGCCAAACAATTTTGGCATTGCGCTAAGTAGACAAGCATCCTAGAATTACAATTATTCCTATATTTTAGTTTAAATTCATACTTATTAATTGTGAATCTATTAGATTCAATAGTGAATTTGCAATAGTTACAGGATTGGCATTTAAACATACCCGGGGACCTAGTAGGTGGTGGTTTCATCTCAAACCAGGCTTTAAGATTCCTAGCCTTCCTGTATGTCACCTTAGGTAATAAACTCAATTTAGAGGACACCACTGGGTCTGCCTTAAACAAGTGCCAATTCTTTTTGACGATATGCCACAAATTAATGCTGTCCACAGCATAGATGATAATAAACCTAGGTAAGTCCAACAAAGGTGACCCATCGTCATTTACACTAACCGCATTGTCCGAAGAAGGTGGTAGTGTTGTTGAGTCAATTTTAAATCCAACCTGTAGTAAGGGAACATAAAAACCAGACCTCCTTTTCAATGAAACTTCACTTATTAGGTCCCCAACCAGTTTGGTGGGGTACCCTCGACTCAAGAACATCATTTTTAAAATTGAACATTCCTCGATATAGTCGTCATCCTTGCTAGTAATTCTAGCGGCTCTTACGAGTTGTCCCTTAATAACAGCACGTTTCTGTGTAAACGGATGGCAACTTGTGAAGTGCAAAAGAGTGTTAGAGTAAGTGGGCTTCCTGTGAACCTTTGCTGTAAAACAAGCAGCTATTGGGTCCTTGACTAACAGGATGTCTAGATACGGTATCTTCATATCATTGAAGGTTGAAGTAAACACCAAAAAATCAGTGGTGCGGTTAAGGTAACTTACATACTCACTCGCTTGGACCTCATTCCCATTAAAAAGAATAAAAATATCATCTAAATAGTGTGTGTAATACATTATATGTTCTGTGTATGATGAATGATTGAAAATAAATTGGTGCTCCCATTGGGCCATAACCAAGTTTGCCACACTGGCACCACAAGGTGAGCCCATGGCAACACCGATTGTTTGTAAATAGTAATTGTCACCAAACATAAAAATTTTTTTAGATAATATCAAGTCCAAAAGTTCAGCTATTAGGGAGATGTCATAGGCACAAGCTTCTCTGGATTTCAACCTATCACAAACCCACTCAACCGCTACATCCTGGGGGATACATGTGTATAGATCTTTAACGTCCACAGTAAGAAAGTTAAGGTGGTCTTGGTAGCATCGCTCATTGATTTTAGATAGGAATGTCCACGAATCTTTACAGATTTGCACCTCCTGAGTGATGTACTTCCGTAGTATATTGTCAACCACTTTCGCACAGGTGTAAGTGGGTGAACCACGTCCATCAATCAAGGGATGAATGGGAGGGTTGATCAAATTCTTGTGAATTTTTGGTATACCAAAAAAGCACGGAAACCTAGGGTAAGGAGTAGACATATAATTAAATAGATCTTGGTTAATCCTACCCTCCAGGTACATCTCATCAATGTTGTCCTTGATGGCTCTGTATGCTCTATTGATCTCATTTTTAGAGCTTAATACATAGGCAGGAGTGTCAAGTAGCGTTGTCATTCGGTCAAAATAGTCCTCCTTATCAAAAATCACTACCCCCCCACCTTTGTCCGGTTTACAGATACGTAAATTATTAGAGCAGAGAGCTTGAATATTGTCAAATTCAGTAGTGTTGGTATGTGAAGTCATTTGCTTCATCCTGTTTTTATGGCTCCTAATGTCCACCTCACAGATTTGCTCGAAGGTAGCCAGAAGTGGATGAAGTGGTGGATTAAAGGTGCTAGGTATATGTAACTGGCTAAAGTCGTCAATGTACGCGCCCCCTCCCATCATAAGTTTAAAATTGAGCTTCCTAGTGAATGTTTTCACATCAATGATAGCTTTAACAAAATCGAAATGGTGTTGAGGTACGTAAGTATGACCCTTAGCCATTAAATCCGCCATATCTTTAGTAATGGGTGTGCTAGAAAAGTTATACACTTTAAAATCACCCAAGGTGTTAGTACTAATGACTGGGCCCTGCTGTATGTTATCCAAATCCATTTCAGTGTCTGTTGAATTTAAAGAGGGAATTACCGATACATCAGCCACATCTTCAATGCATATAGTATAAATCTGTGCTTGATGAGTGACCGATGTTACCGGTTTGTTCTCCTCTGATTGGGTCGATTCTGCCATTGGCGCTGTAATTTTGGTCTTGCTCCTAAAAAATTCTCTTGGGTGTTGTAACTGTTATTAGTATTAGGATTATTTCTATTCTGAATCCTCTCACTCCTACGCAATTCAACTGGTGGAAAATTTTCACAATCAGGTGTAAAATCGTTCTGAGTACTGTCAATTGGGTTAGTGTTAGGAAATGCAACACCAACTTGATCAGTTAATCCATTATTATTCAGTGTGTTAGTATACGGTCTAAGGTTTGCTCTCCATACCTTACCTAAAGGGGGACTAGGGTAAGCTACCCCTTCTCTATATGCCTTAGAGTCCCTATCCAATTTTTTCACCTTTACAGTTTTAAGTTTGTCAAGGTAATCATCAATACTACTGAACAATCTAGCATAATCAAATCTATATCTGTCAAAAACTAAATCCGATTTTATCACGTTGTCCAATACTGATGCTTCCACATTCAGTTCATCTATTTGAAGAGTGTAATGCTTAATCATTACATTGAGCAACTCAAAACCATGTCTGTCAAACATTGAGACAAGTTCTTGGTGAAAAATAGAGTTCGCTTCCAATCCAGTCGGGTACTGAAAATGCCTTAAACCTTTTGGTACTATTCGTCGTGCCAAACATTCATTAAAGAACGCTGTGTCGAGTTGCAATTTCTTAATTTTCAACAAAATACTATCGAATGACTTTAAATTACTAGAAATGACAAGATCACTGGTGCTACGATGAAGGCTTGCACCAGGTGCAGTAGAGTTAAACGATGGGTTAACCGAAACCCAGTTCAGAAAGTCAGGATAATTAACAAAGTTGTTACTCACCAAAGGCTGCACCCTGTTACTCCCTATAGTTGGTAAATTGGTATTACTACCTTCGGATTGTCGACTTAAAGGTGCTGTAGTGTTTTTAGCGGATACATCCCCTAAATGCATTTGTGAAAGGTTAGCGTGCCTTGGTGGCCTGTGAACCTGCAGATTAGGCAAATCATCCGAAACATTCTGTTGCAGCATACTATCAGAGACCAATGCCGGAATTCTCCTCTGCCCTTCGAAATTAACTTCCACAGTCCCCATCAATGGAGCCACATTGCCGTCAGTTGTGACTCTAGAGTTCGCTGAAAGTTTTCCAGCCAAATCATCAGTTAGGGAGGTACGCATACCTCTCCCCGGTAGAGCCTGGACATCCTGTGTACCAGCATCCTCGTCGGTGTTAACAGTGTTATTAAGTGATGGATTCAGGCAGACAGGTGGTGTAATACCGCTGAAGAGTGAATTCCCCTTAGAATTCAAAACATGTTTTTCGCGTTGTGCCTTTTCCAATGAATCAATTCTGATTAGCATAGAGTCAATTTTACTAAGCAACAAGTCCAGTGACTTCGCACTTATATTATGCACCTCAGAAGATGATAAAGAAGGAATGTTCAAACCTGGTGTACCCGGTCTCAATAACTCCGGTGTAGCATTAGGAAACTCACTGACTGGCTCACTGACAAGTTCAGACGCCATACTAAGAAAAACACAAAGAACCTCCAACTAGTAAAAACAAAGTAGTGAACCAGAAGGGGAGTAGTCCATAGGCACTGAATAGTCCCGATAACAAAACAGTTGGATAAGGAGAAGAACCACCAGGTTGAACTAAAATCAGGAACCAAGTTTTAATAAAGCGCTTTTCGTTTGCTGAATAGGCAAACTTCTTCAGACAATTTCCACAGTACCACAATGCACTATTTAAAACACTGAACATCAGCAATTAACAGTTAAATGGAATCAATTAACGCTAATTAAAAACCATATATACTGAGTAGTACATATACATTAATTCGCGTAAGGTTCATGAATACATTTAACAACAAACAAATGATGTCAAATTTCTAAAGAAACACAATAATATTATGAATAACATTTAAAAATAAAAGTAAAACATGTAAAAATCAAAAGGACATATCACTTAGACTAAACCTTAACTACTCCTACTACAAATTTATGGGAGTGAGAAGGCTTTGCTTACTACTATAAAACCCACATAAAAAACCACATAAGAACACCCAGGCCTCATTCCAAACTTTTGTGAAAAAATAAAAAAAATGTAATGTAATAAAATCAGAAGTCACTAGTACCCAGAACATATAACGAAGTCCCTATGGGTATTCGTGTCTCCAACACAAAATAGTGTAATAAAATAGTGTAATAAATCAGTCTGGACTAATGCAGAATGCTTCTCAGGGCTTGGGCGATACCTGCCTGGGCTACAAGATCGGAGAGCTATTGCATGTCCCTGTACATGTAGTCCAGGAAGTTACATCTCAGGGCATTCACACTAACATGGAGAATGGCAGTCATATTGTACCTGTTGAGGAGTGACCTGAGTGCATAGGTTATGTTGTGGATCCTGTTACTTGACAGCCAGATGAAAGTGACTATCCCCTTGTGTAGCCTGCTGAGTGGGACATCAGTGTGACCGCCTACAGAGTCACCTATGACTAATGTGTTGGGTATGTTATAACACCCTACTGGCTGTAGTTTATGGGCACACATGAGTCTGTGGGCTATAAGTAATTGGTGATGTGTTTGGTGATGGGGCTGCCTCTGTTGCCTACACAGAGTAGTATGGAGAGGCTCCGCAAATGTTGTAGTCTTACTATGTGTGGCCTGTGGTGGTGGAGATCTAGTGAGACTATGTGATGAGTGGGGTGTGGTGCAAACATTTAACATCCCCACATGATTGTCAGGTTCAGTCTGGGTTGGAGAGAGCATTACCTCCAGCATGGCTACATATGTGCATCTCCCACAGGCTGTAGTGTCGTATGTTGGGAGGTGAGCATTGACTGTGTACATGAGACAATTGCTATATTGCCTCATGTTGCCCATATTCATCATATAGACAGGCAATAACACTGGTAATTGACACTTGGACATGCCTGTATATTCAACCACTTCTCACAAGATATGTGAAGTAAGTGTGTACAACAGCTGTTGTACTGTAAGCAAGCTGGAAATGTAAGGACAAACAGTGTTTACCTGTAGGAAATGAATAGTATTGAGTGCTATAGTAATTAGTAGCTCATGAAGTGCTTACATGTTCTGAACAAGTGCTGAGCATGAATAAGCAATACAGGTAGGGTGTTGGATAACATAAACTCACTGCCCCCCAACAGGTACACAATCACATATCCAGGAACACTACAGAGCCCCTGTAACCATAACTATGATGGTACAAGGTGCACTCAGGCTGCATGTGACCTGTCCAAATCCCTGGTCGTATAATACACATATGGCAAAACAGTTTGCTCTACACATACACTTCCATGTAAAATATAGGTTCATGTCAGTCTGTGAAAACACTGAATGGAGCACACCAACAGTTATCACAACCCACAAAGTGGAGACGCCACTCATAATGGGAGGCACTGCACTATTACCCTGCTGAGTATGGTCTGAAAGTCTATGAACCTTAATCAACGTAGATGTTGTTAGCAGTGCAGATGTAGATGACAGTACAGATGAATATACACTGCATAGCATACCTGTGACAGGTCATAGGACATCATCACCCATACTGTGTTCCACCTACACTCAGTATACTAGATGTACCTTTGTATATCACAGGAGTGTTCTACTAGTGCCCTGTTGACAGAAGCAACACTACAAAAGGTGTCTGAGTGACATGTGCATATCACACCAGTGGCAGCTACAGTAAAACAGGGTTAATGTTTTGTACTCCCCCCTCATTGCAGCCCATACCACACAGACAAATGGAGGGCATCTGCGTATGTAAGTATGTGAATGGCCATGACCTTGGAGCAATAGCTGACTCAGTGTTGTGAACAACATACAGAATGGGCTTTGTGGGTGAGGTGCGTGACATATGTGCACAATCTGACAGCTGCTTATTGCATTGTCACTGCTATGTTCATAACCCTGTACCTATTAACTACCACTTGGGCAGCGGTCAACATTATGGACACTGTGTGTAAGGGATGGTGCTTTACAGTTTACCTCCCTGAGCTAGTGACATCACCAGGCCTATTAGGTAGTCATAACAAGCAACCCAAGTCATGACAGGGTGCCATCCATGAGCATGGAGATCATTGGACAGCCATACTCAGCACTCAAGTGACCAATATTGGATCACATATCACCTTTGAGGTGTATTGGCCATGCTTGAATGGGTGACACAAGCCTTCACAATCCTCATCTCCACTATGCAGCATGCTGCCTACCCTGCATAAAGACATGTGCAACACTGTGATGTTGGACATGCTACACGTACATATCCTGATCTGAAAGACATACGTCATGGACAGCCACCTTCAAGGATCGCCACATGCTGGACAGATCCCTGTGCCATACATGTTACATACTCCTGCCATACCATGCAACCCTGTCCAGCAAAGCTGCACATGTCATCTCTGTCATGCATGGTGCAATGACCGCATGATAGATGTATCATTAACTGTCTGGATCAGTAATGTGGCACTGATTCACCTGTCGGCGGGAACATGGCTGTCGGATACAGCTTGAAAACCTTACATCCTATGCCCATACATGGCCCAGGGCATACACACTACTACATGATCATGGCCGTACATGCTATAGTTGATAACCATCCCTGCGAATACCATCCAGCTAGCCATTGTCCCATGTGTATCACATGTGCAACACAGGCGATACGTGGCAGGATGTTGAACTGCTGTACAGTACCGTGTAGATGTATATGGCAAAACACATGCATGTAAAGGTTTCCATGCGCATGTCTGCATTGTCACTGCTCATGTCCGTTAAGGCAGTGTATGTGATGATATGTGACATATACACAGCATCAAGTTCAACAGCATTAATGTGGACACATCCAGGCATGTGCTGATAGGTAAGAACACCATTACAGGCAAACAGACATGCCCACATCAAGACAGCATTCACATGGAGTATGAGCAATGTAATGAGGTGACACACATATATGGTGATAATATCCAATCCCCATCGGGTGTTACATGTGTGTGACACAAACATGTCAGTCATGTCAGTGTCATGACGATTTGCAAAGACAACTGTTCATATGTACTAAATGTAATACACATGTATGTGCAGCTGTATCTCTGTGCATCTCTGAGATGTTGTGATCTGTCTCCATCATTATGTCTTCCAGATAATGCCTCGATCACGACTGCCAGCATATAGCCGCTTGGAGGATGATGCTCTCATACCATACCTCCAGGATATCTATGAGGTATTGTTCAGCCATGTCCCACAGCATGCCCAGCAGTGTGATGACCTGTGGCAGGAACTTTGCAGGAGGGTTAATGATGCGGGTGGCCACAACTGCACCTACCAGCAGGTGCGCAGACACTGCATGGACCTGATACGACATGCGAAACAGCGTGCCAATGCAATCGCCAGGGAACAAGGTAGAACAGGTGGTGGGCCACCAACCCAACCCCTACTCACACCTACCAAGGAGCTACTGGCCAGCCTGGGGACCCCATCAGAACAGCATCCACAAACTCTAGCTGCCATCATGGAAGTGGGTGTCTCCCAACCACTGAGCCTGGAGTTGCCTGGTAAGTCACTACTGCACATATAACTATTATATCCCATTTAGTTGCATGTGTCACTGTACAATATGTAATGTAACATCATATGCAAGGTATGTTCACACACATGCTGCATACTATAGTATGCTACCCTGTGTAAGCACACATGTGCATACTCCATAGTATATGCTATTGTACTGGTGAATGTGTTAACATGCACAGTGCACCCTGTAGCTGTCATACAGTCATGAACATTGATCAAACTGCTGTGTCATCCCCATACAGGTACCTCTGGCATGCTGCAGAGACAGTAGGCCGTTGCAGGTGAGACAGTTATCAGTATCAGGCATGTGAATGCACAGATCTATTCACCATGTGGCCAGTTAACAGATGTACACATAATGTATGGTCCAGTCACAATATACAGGTTGCATCTTTCATCAATCACACTGGCTACCCATGTGCAATATTTACAAACTAAATGAAACACCAACATGAAACCACAGTAACTGTCATTGCTAGATGTGTGGACAGCTGTGCATACAATGGTGGAGGTGTTGTTCAATGTAGGAATATGTACTATACATCAGAACAACACATGTGGGGTACGCAAACAGTACAACACAGTGAGCTGGGATATGGGCAGCCCACATGATTCACCATTGTGGAATATGCCCCTGCAATGAGTGCATGCATTGTGATGTGCCATCTGACATGTCCCAGACATGTAGTGGTCTGGCTGCAACATTGTCTCACTATCCCATAAAACATACCCCACATACCAAACATACAACCCTTTGGCTGCATAACCCTGTGGACAGTGGAGTATCTGACATCTATGGGTGTATGTCATATGGGACAACACAGACATGTGAGATAGACGGCCATCACAAGCATTTGGCCTACACATGTTCACACATGGCCATGGAGGATGACCAGAGACATGTAGTAACAAACAATAGATGTGATGTGTATGTGTGTACACCCTGTTGCACATTGTCTACACATGGTCCAACTATAGCCTTTGTTGAATGGTTATATAGTAGATGTGGAACACTTGGACATCCTAACAGCCTGTGCACAGCTTGTGGAGGTGTCACTTAATTCGACCACATAAGATGTGTTGAACATCATGACTGTGTCACAGCATGACATTAGTCACCTGTACAGCTTCCACATACATACACAGACACCACATCAGGTCAGAGATACCGTACATTTCCCTTGCTGCTGTTGGACATCACTGTCAGCCGTGCACCTCATGTGTGTGGTACATACATGTCATGTGGGACATGGTGTATTGACAAGTCTGCCATGTGTGAACATGGTTGCCAGGCAGCTAAGAAATGTTAGCAGTTGTGCAGGGGTGTCATCTGTATGTCTTCCAGTGACCTGTCACACATGACACAGCATGGTTTAGTGTGTATACACCTCAGCGACGTGGGTCACAATCCACAGTATTAATGTATTGTGCATGCACGCAGTCATGGCTATGCACTGTGTGTGTATTCCACACTGTATAACAATAGAGACGCCTCATGATTCCATGCAATGGCACTGTGTCTGTACTTCACACTGTATAGCAATATAGACGCCTCTTACTACCCTTCAATGGTCATGCACATCTGCTAAAAGTGCATTCTATCTGTAGGGCATACAGACAACACTGCAATATGACACCATTACACCGCTATATATGTGTGAGGGCACCATTGTGTCAAACATGTATGCATGTCAATGCACACATCAGAAGATTACATGTCATACTACATGTTAATGTCAAGGACATATGCCTCACATCAGCCATGTGTACTGTTAACCTGTGCTGGTCCACATGGTGTATCACAGGGATGCATGCTTACTACCATGATTGTGTGAAATACATGGCTTCTGCTATGACACATGCTTGCTGTTGTGTGCAACCCAGGGATGTATGCTAACTGCCACTATTAATGTCTGAGCTGCATGCCGTCTGCTGTATCACATGCATGATGCATGCCTTCTGTCATATCACATGCATGGTCTGTGTGTGTGTGTGTGTGTGTGTGTGTGTGTGTGTGTGTGTGTGTGTGTGTGTGTGTGTGTGAGTTTGTGTGTGTGTGTCTGCATGTCTGTGTGTGTGTGTCTGTGTGTCTGTGTGTGTGTGTCTCTATTGTAATGTAGAATCTTTGTTTGCCTTCACAGGTGATATAGGTGCGTTACCCTCCTGCGGTCCATCTGATGTTAGTGTCCCCACAGACTCTAGCAGTGATGAACATATGCTTGAGGTACAGGCAAGGTTGTCAGGGGCTGAATCTGTGCCATTGGTTGCCATCTCACCTATATCCCCCTCTTCCCCGCACACAGTTCTCATGCCAGCACATACCCCATCACCAGTGGCCATAGAGGAAGGAAAGTTAGCGTGTGTTAGCTTGGAACAGGAACATGTGGTGGCTACGAAAGGTGTGTCTTCACACCATGGTGTCAGTGAAATGACTACAGATGTGCCACACAGGCATGTGGCCAGTGCTGCTCGTAGGAGGACCTCTGGCCGACATGCACCTGCACGACAGAGCGCAGCAGCTGGTATCACCAGACACATGTTTCAGACTGTAATGGCGGCACAGGCACGTACTGAATGGCAGAACAGAGAAGGACAGAGGCTTCAGAGGGCTGCTATCCATTCTTTAAATGACAACATCCAGGCACTGGCAAATGCTCAACAGCAGATTGCTGACGTTTTGAACAGGCGATTGGGTGACATGGTTGGAATCCTTGACCATGGCATGGCAATCCACAAGTTTGAGCTGTCTGTGCTGGAACATCTGGTAGGAGTGAGGCATAGGCCACGTGGACGTAGGCCAGCTACACCACCTGGCGCAGGTCTACGTGAATGAGCTACCTCACATGCCTACTCCCATAGTGCCGGTAGCAGCAGCAGTGCAGCTGGTGCTGTGCTGTCCACACCAGGACACAGCAGGCCACGTGGACGTGGCCCTGGATGGTCCAGCGGGGACACGGTTCCAGTGGACATGTGTCATCGGACAGTACCCAATCTGTACCTCTGTCTGGTAGTGCCCGTGCAACCCCTGGTAGGCACAGGTCACATGGCCGTAGCCGGACACAGTGAGCTGTAAATCCTGGTCTACACAATCTGGAGCTGTCAATAATACCCCTGTGTAGGCCGGACACATGGCAGAACTGTGTGCACACATACATGCACACACCAGAAACATCTGTAGGGCACCGCAACATCCACATGCATAACAACCACACATGTCCAATTAGATCACAGGCCCTAACCCACACACATGATGTCATCCACTGATGCAGCCTAGGCCCCTGGCAAACATTATCACCCTGTGCATATGATAATGCCTGTGCCACATCCCTGTCATCCACACCATCGGTGCAGGGACATGCTCATATGGTCTGATGCACAGGGTGAACAGAACAGTGACATAAGTGTATATTACAATTGTTGTGTACTGTTGACACGCAGCAGACATACCATGTAGTACAGGTTTAGAATGCATTGTTTTATGTTCACAGTATGTGTCTTGGTAACAACAGTAACAGCATGTTGGTAATGATGCCCTGCATCCCTCCTTAAGGTCTAATTGCATGTGCCATTACGTAACAGTGTTTGCAGTTAGAATGCATTGTTTTATGTTCACAGTATGTGTCTTGGTAACAACAGTAACAGCATGTTGGTAATGATGCCCTGCATCCCTCCTTAAGGTCTAATTGATGTACCATTACGTAACAGTGTTTGCAGTTAGAATGCACTGTTTTATGTTCACAGTATGTGTCTTGGTAACAACAGTAACAGCATGTTGGTAATGATGCCCTGCTTCCCTCCTTAAGGTCTAATTGCATGTGCCATTAAGTACCAGTGTTTGCAGTTTCCCATGTGTAAATGTGGAGTACTCACAGGCATGTATGCAATACCAGCATGCTATACGTAGCCTCAACCTCACTGTTAGAAAGGCCGAGATTCCAAAGATGTCTACACATCTACTGATCCAGGAGCATTATGGAACTCATAAACAGAGACACTGGGGACCTACAGACACTTGATCCCACCCAGTTCAGCTTTGTAAAGGGCAGATCCTGCCTTTTGAACCTGGTTGACTTTTTCGAAACGGTCACTAGAGCCATTGATGAGGGCAAAGCAGTCCATACAGCCTACCTGGACTTGGCTAAGGCCTTCGACACAATACCCCACTCAGGCATCATAGATAAGCTCAACAGCCTAAATGTAAACCCTTATGTCACTAGATGGTTTGCAAACTGGCTAAAGGACAGAACCCATAAAGTTAAAATCTCTGGAGCAATGACAGACTCAAAGCCAGTCACAAGTGGTGTCCCACAGGGATCTGTCCTGGGACCCCTCTTGTTCGGCATTTATTTCTCAGATGTTAAAGCAAACATGGGAGGGTTGTGGCTGACAAAGTTCGCAGATGACTGCAAACTAGGCGCCATAGTCGATACACCAGCGGACACATACATCCTACAAAAAGGCCTCACAGAAATGGACAACTGGTGCCAGAGTCATGGCCTTAAACTAAATGCCAAAAAATGTATAGTCATCCCCTTTGGGAAAAACAAAGTACCCACAAATTATCACATAGACAGCAACCCACTGAGTATGGAAAAAGTAATCAGAGACCTAGGGACCCAAGTCAACAGCAACCTCTCATTTGACACCCACGTTGCTAAAGTGGTTAGAAAGACATTCTACCTTGCACACCTTATCATGAAGGGATTCACATCCAGATCCAAGGATGTCATTGTACCCCTATACTCCTCCCTCCTCAGACCCATGATTGAGTACAATGCCCCATTTGGTATGTACCTCACCCGGCATTTGCAACAGCTGGAGAGACCACAAAAGTACCTCACCAAGAGGATCAAGGGTCTCCAACATATGTCTTATTCTGCCAGACTAAAGAAACTCCAGCTCTATTCAGTAGCATACCGCCTGCTCAGAGGTGATCTGTGCCTGACGTACAAGGCCATGTCCAATCAGGAACTGATGTACATGCTCCACCTCAAAAAATCCAAATCCATCAGAACCACAAGGGCTAAAGACTTAAACCTCGGCACAAGTATGAATAGGACATGCTGGAGGGATAGATTCATAACCCAGAGGCTTCCCATGCTCTGGAACAGAATCCCAGTTCATGTTAGGCAGAGCTCCTCACTAACTCTCTTAAAGAGAAATCTTGATGAGTGGAAGGGAGATCGTAAGTTTACCCAAGGGGTCACATCTGTGTCACTACTAGACAAGGGCACAGTAAACTAATTCTATTATATAAGGGGACCTTCACTGTGTCACTACTAGACAGAGGCACAGTATTCTAAATCTATTCTGTGCATTTTTGTACCATTTCATGGGGTGGCGAAAGCCACATCACTATGGCTAGGCTTACAAATGCCCCAGGGCAGATAGCCTAGTACTAAACTATGAAACTATGAAACTATGTGATCTGTGTACTAGGCTACAGTGGCTAGAAACGTGACATCCATACCAGGTGACATCACAGGTACAGTTACATGGTGTGGGGGGTTTACACAGTGTTCTAGCTGATGTCAAGGGTAGAGGTCAGTTGATAGCATGCGGCCTCACTGTGTAGCAGTAATACACTTTCACATTACAGGATGAGAACACACACAAACATACACAGACACACACAGTAACATGCCCACACTCACGGGGTCAACGACACTATAACACACACTTGATAGTGTTGAGGTGAGGACCCCTGCCTATGTGGTAATCACCATTACAGTACTGTGCACCCACATGACGCGACACAGAGAATGAACATGTACAGGTAGTCAGTAATGCCTAAGACTGACGGCATCAACAGAGTAGTAGATTGCATCACCCTGAGGGGTTAGGGGCCCTATCTGTTCTCAATGGTAGCATACATCCTCACTCCATGCACCAGACAGCCATACATACATATACACACACACACTAGAGTCCACAAATGTCATGCACATACAGATAGCTAACATGTGTGTGATACACACCACCCCTGCCTATGTCTTGCTTTCTACACTGCAGTATGTACAGATCTCTACAACAGTGTACAGGGGTGTGTAACAATTGGGATGTATTCCCCACCATAAGTGGCATATATGGTCACACAAGCAAACACACATGGCAGTACTGTGAATCAAACACCTGCTATCTTATGATACGTCTGACAGACATGCAGCAGTATTGCCCACATTACAATGTGTACCGATGCTACCTTCGGCAATTGTGCTGCTATATGCACATGGGAGGACTTAAGTGTTACATGTGTCAAGTGATTTACAGTAAGTGACACCCTGACTGCTGTGTAGGTTGTATGACTTCACCTTCAGTTACCAGAAACATAGCTTACTGTTTGCACATGTTATGGTAGGATGGCTTGTGACACACCTGTGAGCTGTCTTCAGCAAACATCCATCTGCAAAGGTGGCCCACCACTTTATGTACACACATCCATCCATACCTGATGTACATCTTACCGTACTGTCAGTATTTCACCATATACAGGTGTCAATGATGAGGCTGCATTGCAACTGCATGTTGTAGTAAGACGCAGATGAACTGCAAACATCAGCTACTGCACATGCATGGTAGCTGAATGCACACCACTACAAGTGCATGTGTGTAGGTCCTACATTCCTGTCATGTAGCCATGTTTGTATGCATTGCAATTGGTGGACATGAGTGATGACATACATGACACATGGACTGTTGTACAATATGATAGTTGTCATGGGTAACCAGTACAGAGGGAATGTTAACTCAGTTAACATTGCTACCTTATGTACTGTTAGCATTCAACAGCCATGGACCTACCTTCCATGTGCATATGTGTAATTGCTGTAGCCACGTGTCTGCACGAGGGACAGCAAAAGCTATGCTATGTACATATGTGTTGTGTGTGGGGGGGGCATGTACATATCCATGGCAGTTACATGTATGTCATATCCAAACATGAGTGTGTTTTCTGGTGTACAGCAACAGTTATCTGTTACAGCTGTATAAGACCCAGGGGCCCCTGTTATGTGTACAGTCGACCTGGTTATGAATAGTGGTATCAGTGCATTGCATAGCACATGATGGAACCCTGGCAGTACATGGGTAGTCTGCACAGTTGCTGTAGAGCTAGGTACAGTCCACTGGTCATGAGTAACATGGTGTTGTACTAATGTATGGATGTGTGTTGCTGGTCCAAGGACATGGTGATGTCTGAGGGCTACATACTAGAATGTGGCATTTACCACTGGGATCTGCACCGGACACATCTGTGATGGCTTTTGAGAGTGTACTGGTCAGTACATGTGAGTGGCCTTCATGTACGTGGAGACACTAACACCTGGAGCAGTCCATAATGGTCTTATGGCCCACATGTCTGTATCTGAGGTATATGGTGGTAGTGCTATTGTGCACAACTGAGCCTTATGCCAGGTGTTCCTCACTGCACAGATTTCAGTATTCCCCATTGTTGGATCTAGATTGGCAGCTATGATTATGAATGCTACACATCTAGCACTGTTTAGCATACACATACAATGCAGTTGTCCTGTAGGTGTCAGGGTGTTTACCTGGTCTCAGGTTCTTCGTCTATGTATGGTACTATATGTGCGAAGTAGCCACTCCTGCCAGGACATCACCACGGGTGGTATTAGTGTGCCAGGTTTAGATTGGTACAGCTAAGGTGATAGACAGCAGCAGACGTTGTGTAGAAGACCGGTGTCAGATATATGTAGTGCAGCATTCATGCTAACAATGATGACTATCGACACACTGTGCCCTTCCGTGTTTAGAATCTGTGTGCATACAAGACAGCCCTTCACTACTAAGTGTGTGAGCATGCCCAGTACGCCGTTGTTTAGATGGACACATAGTGCATTCCAAACGGACGTGTGCTACTAAGTGTGTGAGCATGCCCAGTGACACCTTGTGTCGGTTATGTGCCTCTGTGTATGGGCATGACCATTGTAATCCTGTATAGCAATAGTGGTCATCTAGGCAACAGATGGCCATACCCCACTTCAGGATGGGTTCCTACATTGAACACACTGGTTCACAGGTATGTACACCGTAACTGCCAGCATCCATGTCAATGTCTGCATTCCTAGAAGGTCACATTGACTGTCTTGAAAGGTGTACTGTCTGTGGCGCGTCTCGTATCTATGTAGTGTTGTAATAGTGCTCCGTAGATAGGCAGTTGTCCTGCTCACACCACTGCTGTGTGTTTGTCTCCATCTGCCTTGGGACAGTAATATGCTTTTAGACTGCTCACACGCCATACAATCCCTATCGGCATTTGTTCCATTGTTGATGATGTCACCCACCTAGAAGTATGCCTCTGGGAGTGCTGTGAGCCAGCAATCTCGGTAATGCATACTGTAACTGTGTAATGCTGTAGTGTGATAAGGTAGTTAGGTCTATGTTCTAATCCCAGCCCTGACAAGTGTGTGTGTGTGTGTGTGTGTGTGTGTGTGTGTGTGTGTGTGTGTGTGTGTGTGTGTGTGTGTGTGTGTGTGTGTGTTTCCAGCTGCCTCGGGACAGAGTAATGCTTTTAGACTGCTCACTCTCCATACAATCCCTATCGGCATCTTTGCCTTTGCTGATGCTGTCACCCACCTAGAAGTATGCCTCTGGGAGTGCTGTGATCCAGTAATCTCAGTAGCGCGTTCTGTAATGGCATAATGCTATAGTGTGATAAGGTAGTTAGATCTATGTTCTAATCCCAGCCCTGCCAAGTGTGTGTGTGTATTTCCAGCTGCCTGGGGACAGAGTAATGCTTTTAAACTGCTCACTCTCCATACAATCCCTATTGGTGTCTTTGCCTTTGCTGATGATGTCACCCACCTAGAAGTATGCCTCTGGGAGTGCCGTGATCCAGTAATCTCAGTAGCACATTCTGTAACTGCATAATGCTTTAGAGTGATAAGGTAGTTAAGTCTATGTTCTAATCCCAGCCCTGCAGTGTGTGTGTGTTTCCAGCTGCCTGGGTGAAGAGTGATGCTTTTAGACTGCTCACTCTCCATACAATCCCTATCGGCATCTTTGCCTTTGCTGATGATGTCACCCACCTAGAAGTATGCCTCAAGGAGTGCTCTGATCCACTAATCTTTGTAGCGTGTTCTGTAACTACGTAATCCTGTAGTGTGATAAAATAGACAGGTAGGTGCTTGATTCCAAGAAATGACAGGTGTGTGTGTTTGGCAGTCATATCCTATGTGTTGGTATCTGTGGGTGGCTAGCTTCAGGATGTGTTGAGTGTGTTTTGTTGCTTTCCTATATAGTGTCCACAAATGCCATAATCGCCCAAGAGACTGGGTTGTCAACACATACACATACATTCACCAATAGGTCTGGTGAGTAAATGTCAGCAGCCCTACTCTTACCCTTACTACAGTCTGACCCATGTGATGCAACAAAACACACTTGCCTTGAGAGTAACACCACTACATAATGCAGGTGGCACATGTGGTTTCCTTTTCATTCTTGTCTAATGCTTTGGTGTCATGTGGTCCACTGTTGTGATATAAATTCAATATCTACGTATGTGTGTGTATATGTATATGTGTGTGTGTGTGTGTGTGTGTGTGTGTGTGTGTGTGTGTGTGTGTGTGTGTGTGTGTGTATATATATATATATATATATATATATATATATATATATATATATATAGATATATATGGTTTACTATCAGAATTGCGAACTTCACTCGGTCGAACGTTGTATAGTCGAACGCATATGGTCGGAAAAACAAATGTCGAAGGCAGTATAATCAATCGAGGAACGGTTTTACCATGGAGGTAGGAGGATGTTTGTAGTAGGGTATTATACTGTACACCTACCTCGACCCATGGTAAACCGTTCCCGATTGATTATACTCTCTTCGACATGTGTTTCCGACCATATGCGTTCGACTATACAACGTTCGACTGAGTGACGTTCGCAATTCTGATAGTAAACCTATACATATATATATATATATATATATATATATATATATATATATATATATATATATATATATATATATATATATATATATATATAGATGGATAGATAGATAGATAGATAGATAGATATAGATATATATGTATGTGGACATTAGCACTATTGAATGTTTGTGCTGGATGATCTGTACGTGATCACCTTAGATGCATGTATATCTGCCGTGGCTTAGTGGTAAAGCACATCGTCTGTGGTGTTCAGGGTCCCGGGTTCTAGTCGTGTAGAGACCGGTTATTTTGTTGCTGGGAAGAACAAGGGACATCGAATACGGTGATAGTAAGGCACCTTTAACCAGTTGTGTACGGATCTGAGCAACAGTAAGCAGTGGTTATTAATTTGGAGGATCAGTATAGGTCATATAACTATGCATTAGAAGACAATACTATGCAAATGAGGTTGACAATAGTGAATCCCATTTATCCCCAGGGTGTGATGCAGATCCCAAGAGTGTATGTGTATAGATAGCCGGGTGCAGGACTTGAATATAGGTGAAAGCATGGGAGGGGGGTAAGGCATACTCTACGTACATTGGAGCCCTGTGCCTCGGGATTGCTCCTGCCTTAACACGCCTAAGCTAGGGGTGTGTCTATACCTGCCTGGTGAAATTGGGAGGGACAATAGCAGTAGTGGAGTAGTCAAGATGAACAGGCTGCACAAACAGGTGATAATCAGCACAATCAGCAGATTACATGGCCAGCCCACCCCAGAACACTATGGTAAAGTGAGCAAGCACCATATACACAGGTTTCTTCCACACTCTACACCACTGGTGTATACATGCGGGGACATTTCTCGACACAATCCAACCAAATGAGAAGGGCTGCAGCAGGCAACATAGACCAACATATGCAGGAGGCTGAGGGTGGTGAGGATGTGAATGCTGCCGAACAACCCTTCGTGAGGTGACATAAGACTTTACAGGCCCAGGGTAACCTACCAGGGGCTACATGAGCTGGAGATAGTGGAGCGCTATGGGGTGGACAGAGACCTCCTACAGCAGCTTGTTGAGCTGTGCCGGCCACACCTGACACATCGAACAGGCCGAGGGAAACCCATCCCAGTGGATACCAAGGTATGTGTTGGCCTAGGTATACTAGCCATAGGTACCTCCCAAAGCACAACTGGGGATATCATGGGGATCTCACAGGCATCTGCATCCAGAGTATTGCACCAGTTCACAGACGCCATGTCACCACATGCCAGTGAGCACGTACATGTCCTCAACACATGTGATTTGTTGACCATCAGTATGCGTCTCTTCCACCAAATGGTGGACTACCCTGGGGTACTTGGTGCTATAGCCTGCACGCACATATGCATCAAAGCACCACCCGGTGAGTGGGGTAGGGCCTACATTAACTGCAGGGGCATACCCTCCAACAGCTAGGCCGTATACAATGGCCAGGTCATTAAACTGAATGTGTGTGCTGTCTGCCCTGGATGCTATGACGATTCTGATATATGGCATCTGACGCAGCTGTACCACACCTTTGCCAATATGGACATCCCCTACAGTCATCTAGTGGGGGATGCTGGGTAACCACTGGCGTCATGGCTGATAACACCCATCAGCAATGCACACACACCTGAACAACTACACCATAATGAGGCACACGCACAGGCAAGACATATAATTGAGCATGTGTTTGTGTTGCTCAGGTCACGGTTCTGGTGTCTGGACACATCCGGTGGAGCCTTGCAGTATTCACCAGCTACATGCACCCAAATTGTTATGGTATGTGCTATGCTACACAATCTGATCCTGTGGTAACAGTTGCAGCAGGAACAGCATGGGGCAGGGCCACATAGCCCCCCACCAATACCAAGGCCTGTACAGGCACAGTGTGACTTGGAGGAGGAACTACCTGAGCTGAACCCAGTAGGCGAAAGGAGGCATGCACAGTATGACCTGCCCTTGGCAAAGAGGCAACACATGGCATATGCACTGATGCAGTAGGTACCCAGGGAATTTCACCGTCTCTGACTCGCACAGACAGTACAATGGATGCCAAACATGACACTATCTGTGCTCAGCCATGTATAGGAAGTGCACTGTGTGCATCTGACATAGGCAGCCCTCCAGCACCATCCTCAGGTCTGGAACACCCCCAAGGTAAGTCAATCTACCTACCAATTGGCAGTTGTATTAGAATGTGTATTTACCTGTAGCTATGGTATGGATGTGAGCATACAAGGGAATCTGGTGGCCGACTGTTAGGGCAGCAGACAGTACACGTCCATAGTGGCACCATGACATCTGTAGCACATACCGGGTCACAATAGTAGCCAGTAGTACACAGGGTGTCCTAACCCACTGCAGGTTATGGGCTGAACATCATGTGTGTCCATACAGCCACACAAGTCTCATACAGCTGGACAGGTGTAGACCAATACAGACAAATGCTATACAATGGCCTCTGGATATGCCCAATGGATGACCCCCAACCCCCACAGACACACACACAGACTACAGCAGGCCAGGCAGTTAGATGTAGGTTGTGAAGGCTAGGACATCTGAAACCACTATGCTGGTAATTAAAGCTAGGATCTGACGTACACTGGTATGCCTCCAACCAGCAATTTAAGTAGGTCCACACACTGTAATGGAGTACCTGACATACCAGTACAGTAGTAGCAAATGTGTACAACTGTCAGCTGTGCCCCCCTTCCAACGTACACATGTGAGAGTTATGTGCGCCACCCCCGGTGCTGTGTAGGACTGTGGATACAGTTGGATGTCCCCCCACGCTGTGCAGAAATGTAGCAACAGTCAATGCCACATGACCGTTAGCTACCCTGCAGACACAGCATGCCACCTGTCTGGGTACAACGCAGGGGTCGGCACCACAGTACTGACTATCTGGACATGTGACACATGCGATCCAGTTGACCATACTGGGCATGCTCAAACACATGAAGGTA
>NC_056731.1:1361485276-1361497776 GCF_019279795.1 Protopterus annectens
TGTACATATGTGTATGGACCTCTGTAATACTCAGGGACTAATTTCAAATAGGGACAGAGACAAGGCAATGACAAATCAGGGACAATCACGGACACTTCTACAATATTAGTACTATTAACTTGAAACGTGTTGACAGATTCAGAGCCATATGTATTAATACTTATTTTCTGCAGTTAAAAGCATCTATTACTCTTAATTATTGTCATTAGTCATTCAAGTGTCATTCAACACCTTTCCTCCAAAGGTCACTGGTTTTGTGAGTGATTAAGAGGCTGGCCAGTTATTGTGCGAATGCTCTGACCATTGGTAGGGTTGCCACATTTTCATATATACAGGATGGGATATATTCTGGACACACCAGATTGTTTAGGCCAACACATACCCACGGTCAGTACAGGGTTTAGAACATTCATTATTTTCCTAGATGAGAGCCTATTCTTGTAGCACTTTAGTTGCTTATTCTGTTTCTTGTACGATTTACTAATTTTACATCCAGAGATAACTGTTTTAGGCAACTGTTACATGAAGTATGGTACATAGTTATTTCCTACCATCACAGGACATTTACCATTGTATCATTCGTGGTCAGGACACACCTACCCAAACAGTGACTGTCCCTCAGACAGTGGGTCAGGAGGTACCCTGCTTACGTCAACGCCTTAATCAGCCTATTTCCAAGTGCCACTATGCGACTGTGTACAATATATTCTCTCGATAATTCATGTGGGGAGACGTGCATCATGGGCAGGTGTTTGATCCTGGGTAGTAGGTTCTGCATGACCGTCTAGGGGCTGAACAGTCTCGTGAACCACTACTGCACATACAACTTGTGTCCAGATGTCTACAGGACTGGACATCGTATCGTGATACCAAATCTGATGTTTACACAGGATACTTATCCCATGAGGGATATCCAAAAATTGAACAAGACAATAACCGTCCATTCTTTTGGATTTACGAAAATGTGTTTGGGTTTTACATTCAAGGGATACATAGTTTGCAATCCTGAAACTGCCTAGGGTGACACTGCCTATTACATATGAGTAGTGGTCACTATGTGTAGATATGGCTGCGCCAAGCTAGTAGCCCGAGTATGGCTGGATTTGGTGGACGTTCAGGAATGGGGGTGGGTTGTGTGCTGTAGAGGGGATGATGGGTATTCAATTATGCATCCAGGTGTGTTGCATTTGGATGGCCCAGTTCCATCCAGACCATTCTGTGGGTATGTGCCGGTGACGTTTCTGTACATGTGTATCGCACATTTTAATATTCATATGTTTGTGTGATTGTGTTCTACAGTATGGCCTGTCAGGTTGTATTGTGGATGTGTATGCTTGTTCTTTGTGTTTCTTTCTGATTCACCCACTGCTCCCTCATACACCTCCAGTTCACCTATTGTGCATCCAACACAGTCTCGCCTTTGTGGATTATACCATTACCCATCACCCCCACACACATATTCCTGACACTCCATCCATCCCTTCTTTGGTTGATGGCCCATGGCACGGTCAAGGGAACACATTGCATACACTACATATGTCAGGTACCTGTATGGTTGTGAGGACTACCCTGGCATTTTTCACCTTCCACATGCTGTACATCACGCACATAGGTACACGCAAATACTTATCTTTCATGACATGGTAGGTACACCTGGGTAATACCCGTTCAACTTTGTCACATCCTGACAAGAACGGCTTGGACCACATATGGGCAGATTTTGGCCGAATGTTATGACCATTGGTAGGGTTGCCACCTTTTCATATTGCCAGGATGGGATATATTCCGGACACAAATCAGATTCTACAGGACAACACATACCCACGGTCAGTACTACGGATAATACTTTTGTTTTATGCCTACCTGTTAGCTTATTGTTGTAGCAGTTTATATGCTCCTTCTGTTTCGTTTACTTGCTTATTCTATTTCTTGTAACATGTGGTACGTTACATATGGAAATAACTATTGTATGTGACTATTACATGTGATGTGGGACATAATTATGTCATACGGTCGCAGGATATTTTGCATTTATAATGGTTTTGGTATGGACACAACTGCCCAGCTGTGTACAATACCTCACAATGTGGGACAGGTGGTAACCCTGACCATTGGGCTAGACGTAGCTATTGGCGGCACGCTAACATGATGCGTTTCACTTCCACTTGGTATAACTATCTACACTGCGTTAGAATACGGGCACATGGTTTTAAATGTCATTTGTTCGAGGGATGGAGACTCGATATTCGCTAACGTGCATTTGTGTTTGCTTCTTCATTTTGTGTTTGCAAGACCTGTCTTGCATGCTTTGCATACGTTTCAGTATCCATGGACACTGACAGGTGTGATTACTATTGCAGGCAGATTGTAATATTCAAGCATTTTAGGTTGCACGTCAACAGCCGACATTTCCATGCCTCCGTGCGGCACTTCAACATGCCCCATGCACTCGCGCTCGTTTCCTATGCACATGGCTGTGGTGGCAGCGCACCTTCATTAATATGCATATAACACTACTGCGCCATCTACATGCTGCACGGTCGGCACAAGCCTAATGCCGGCCTTGTGCTGAGCTTCATGAATCCACCTGCATGTTTTCTGGGTTGCAGGACTCAGCCAGTGCCAATGCTTGCATCACTGCCCCCTCCAAAGGCTTTAACTCTCATTTCTTTCTTTTACACTCTTCTTCCTCTGGCTTCCTTTACTGCCAGGGAGTTTTTCAGAGCTCTGGATTTCATGGGATCCACCATTCTAATGCTCCCTCTGGCCAAACTTCATATGAGAAAGTTTCAGTGGTTTCTAAAGTCAGTGTGGCTTCAACATAGTCATCCTCTAGAATTTGTAGTTCCTCTTCTTCCTTGTTTCAGACAGAAACTTTTCTGGTGGATTCAACAGTTGTCTCTGAATCCAGGGATTCCTTTTCATCCCCCTCTTCCCTCTCAAGGATTGTTCACAGATGCCTCAGATATGGGATGGGGGGGTGACTTTTAGCTACCTAAAGGTACAGGGGGTGTGGTCACCTTGTCAGCCGAAGGAGCACAACAATTTCAAAGAGATGAAAGCTCTTCTGTCTGCTTTCTTTTCTCCAGGGCCTCTCAAGGTATTCTCAGTTATATATATCAACAAGCAGGGAGGAACAAGATCTTATCTTCTTTGTCAGTTGGCACTTCTGATATGGGATCTTGCTGTCAAGTGTCAAGTGACTCTTCAGGCAATTTATATCCCTTCAAATCAGAACATTGTGGCAGACATTCTGAGTGGGTCCTTAACTCAGTCCCACAATGGATGCTTCACAGGGATGTGATTCTGGGCATTATCCAGCAGTGAGGTATTCCTCAATTTTATCTTTTGCTTCCCCTCTGAACAGGCAACTTTCTCTGTTTTGTGCCAGTGTCCCATGTTCTCTGGTATGGAAGGTGGATGCCCTCTCATTCTCTTGTTTCTTTATGCATTCCCTCTCCTTCCTCTCATTCTGAAAGTCCTGCTCAAAATTCATCAGGAAGCTTCCAAAATCTTGTTGGTGACTCCCTTTTGGCCACAACAACACTGGCCCCCTCTTCTTCTGCATCTAGCCAGGGGCAATCATCACAAGTTATCTCACATGGTGGATCTAATCACACAAGACAAGAGATCTCTTATTATCCCCACCTGTCCACGCTTCAACTGACACTGTGGCTGATAGGATTTTTTTTTACTCAAAATTTTTTATTGATTTTTCAAGCAATAAATATATATATTAATATTTTAACATATATGTTATTAATACCTTATCTAACAACTGAAATAAGACTATATACAATATTTACATTGGCCTGAAGTTTGATTATATAAAAATCCAATCCAGTCATAATAATATCACATAAATAAAAGGGAAAAGCATTTCCTCTTTTTTTTAACAATCAAGGATTTTGATTCCGCACAGACACCTTTTTCTGAGGACATGCTGCAAGTCCTGCAGGAGGCCATGAAACCAACGACTAGGAAATCTTACTTATCCAAATGGAAGAAGATTTCTTTTTGCTGTCTCCCTCTCTCATAACCTGGACCCACTTACTGTGGATGCTGCTTTGGTTCTCTCTTTTTTTGTGTGAGTTGCTCAGTGCTGATTTAGCCTATTCTTCTATTAAGGCCCACCTTGTCTGCCTTTTTCTCCTCCTTTAGCTGTTAGATTTGAGGTGAAAGAAATTCTTAAAGAATAAATAGAGACATGAAATTTACAAAATGGTTGACATGGCAATAAAGGTGGCTTCATGGACTATACATGGATTAAACAATGTGGTATGTGAGTAGAAAGTACAGTTGTGCAAAATCTTACCATAATGGTAGATGTCCTTGCCTTCATTGCTGCAGTATTCTTAACTATATGGGATTCCCTGCTGCAGAAGCCCAATGTCCAGCCAGTCTTCCAAAGACATCTGAATTTAAAAGGTATGCTGAACATCACCATATGCTCTCTGCATAACATAGGACATAAAGGTGATATTCAGGCATACCAAAAACAGAACTGATTGCCCCAGGAGGAACACCAGTCCAAGGAACCCAAGAGGTAATGTGTACATCCAGGAAGTTAAAGAACTAGAGGATGGAGAGAGGAAGTGAATACTGCAGCAGTGAAGGCAAGGTCATCTACTGTTATGGTAGGATTTGACACAACTGTACTATGTCTTTAAATTCACTGCCGCAGTATTCCTAACTATATGGGAGAGTGACAAAGCTCAAGAAGAAACATGAGAGGAAGAAGGTGCAGAAGAATCCCCTGCAAAACCAAGAAGAATTGAACTAGCAAAACCAGGCCTAGCTCTAGAAATACCATCCAACTTGTTGTGCTTGGTAAAGGGATGCACAGAAGTTCAAGTAGCTGCTTCAAGAATAGAATTAGTATCTAAACCTTTGAAAAAAAGCACCATAAGAAGCCACAGCTCTAGTAGAATGATCCTTAACTGAAAAGGGAAGGCTCTTGCCATGAAAAGTATAACAAAAGGAAACAGCCTTAGAAATAAAATAAAAAATAATCTGTTTGGATACAGCAAGCTCCAAAGATCTAGGATGAAAAGAAAACAAATAACTGATCAGACATTTTGATAGCCTTGATCATATCCAAATAAGCTCTAAGTTGCCTATGCATGTCCAAAGTATGCAGCGCCCTCTCTGTGTCAGTTTGTGGAGAGGGGAAAAAAGTAGGCAGATTAATAGACTGATTAAGAGATAGCTCATTAACCACTTTTGGCATAAAAGAAAGGTTAGTGAGGAAGGATACTGTGTCCTCATGAAAAATCAAAAAAGGAGGACATGCCATAAGGGCCTGCAACTCAGGCACCAGTCTGGCAGAAGTAAGTGCTAACAAAAGAACAATCTTTCAGGACGAATGCTGCAGGGAAGCTGAAGCTGCAGGCTCAAAAGGAGCCTCAGTCAACTTCTCCAAAACAAAATAATGATCCCAGGGAGGAAGAGCAGGCTTTCTGGGAGGTCTAATATTAATAATTTCTTCTTCTGTCTTTCTTTTTCTTTCCTCTACTTCTTCTTCTTTGTCTTACTCAGCCTTCCTTCTTTATTTCTATACTGCTCCTTGCCTACCCAGGCATAGTCCTTTGCTTTCAGTGTTCCCTCCTGCCTTCAGATCTACCTTCCAACTATCTTCTTTTCAACCCCTCTCCCCGTGGAACAACTATTTTCTAACTATATATATATATATATATATATATATATATATATATATATAAATAGATATATATTTATAAAATCTGCTTCCTTGGTTGAGGTTCATAGCACTACAACTAGATTGACTATTTTTGCCCCTCTTGTTCACTTATGGCCTTTAATCAAACCTTGAAATCCTCCCTATTTGAGTCTTCTTTTCTCACATTCTAGTCCCCCCCCATACTTTTAGCTTCTTGAGCTTTTAATACTCCCCTTTCATACATGCTCCTTGAAGGGGATATTATATTTTAAATGCTAAACTCCTCTGCATTCAGCTATAGTAAAATATTTCCTTCCAAAGGCATGCATTTGGAGCATTTCTCCCTGGGTCTCCCCTGTAAATGTGCTCTGTCTCAGTTGGACCTTCCCAGTAAATACATTTTAAATAAAAAAAAAATAAATACAAATTATAAATTACATGTATGATCTCACATCTGGAGCTTCACATGCCTTACTTACCCTTTCTGCTTCCCTTTAAATTGCATCGAATACCTTCCAGTCTTGAGATGGAAACACTCAGTAGGTTTTTGGGAGGAACTCCACACAGGCACATGGAGTACATAGAAATTCCACAAACAGTGACCAGAAGTCAGGATCAAACTCTGTGCACCTCATGCATGGCATAGGCATACCTTAGCGATTTTGCCTGCTGTGTCTTCTAACAGGGTTATAGCACAACAGAGTATATATTATGTAGTAATAGCATTTATTATGTTCCTAGTTTGTTGGGAAATATACCTCTTCATGTACTTCTACATGTTGTACTTTTTTATTATAAAACTATGTATAGCACACGATTCAATGGAATGCACTTTTAACTAAATGATCATTCAGCTAAATGGGCTTTTAATCGTTTCTAAATTTTTACTCGATTAAACTGATGTTCAGCCAGATCACAGGCATATATATATATATATATATATATATATATATATATATATATATATATATATATATATATATATATATATATATATATATATATATATATATATATATATATATATATATATATGGGGATCTAGGACTAATGTTCAATGACACGTTTCCACGAATCAGAAACAGCTGAGCACAGTATCGCAAAAGTGTTTTTTCACCAAAAAAGCACATTCATGAAACTCAAGTAAAAACAAAAAGCACCTAACAACATTAAAAAGAAAAAACAACAGTAATCATGTCAGGGGGGCAAGTCCCCCTACACCCCCTTACTTTTATATTCTCACTCCAAGATCACACTGCAGTGGGGAAAGGGGAATATTCTCTTATCCCCACTATGCCACAATCTCAGAAACAGACATTTCCTCATTTTTTTTTTTTTTTTTTTTTTTTAGTACAGTTTCCTGAAAGTGCTTTTTTCGGTGAAAAAGCACTTTAGCGAAACTGTGCTCAGCCGTTTCCAGTTCTTGGAAACATGTCGTTGAGCATTAGTCCTAGACCCATATATGGATAGATAGATATATTTACACACACACACACAGACACATACACAAAACACCACAGCAATGTAATGTGCAGGAGAAAGAAGACAATAAAGAAAACTAATGTCATATCATCATGTCATGTATTGACTGAATGACAGAAGGTTTTGTAAATGTATCTTATTACTGCTGTCCTATGTATAGATTCTCTTACACACACACTACAAAATGTGAAATCAGGTGTTACTTAGAAAAAAAGTACTCTGAAACGTAACTGATTTGTTGATTTTGCTATACTTCATTTGGAGAGTATGAGAATATTTCTTGTATACTGTACTGATAAAAACTGACAATTAGAACAACCACTAACAATAATGCAAATAAATACCCTGAATATGGAATCTATTACCTTCTATCTTGAGAAAGCGGTACTTTTCCATTATCGGGCCAACAGCTGTAAGCAGCCTTTGGAATGTTAACCCGCGTTTGCAAAGATCACACTGCTGCCGCTGATGTTTAAACAAAAAGTTATACTTTCCTTGCAGAGTGGCACCCAGTGTATTACTTATATACTTATTAAATAGCAAAGTGTATGCATCCCCAGCTCCTAAGCCCCTAAAGGAAAAGGATGAATGTGTTTATTTTTACATCTTGCAGCATCCAGAAAGTGTGCTTTCTCTGAAGGCAATGCTGTTCATTTTTTTTGGGTTTTACTTTCGTCTTCCATCTCAGAGCATCGCTGATTTTGTCACATATTAGAACTGATTATTGCATAGTTCTGCTGTGCTTTTCATTTTGGCTTTGTTGTCACAGCACCACTCATTTTTCAGGCAAAGTCAGTGCTGGGTATGTTGCTGCCGTATTCTGGTCTTAATTTTGGTTTTGATCTGTGACTGTCACTCCTTTCGGACCTAGTCCCTGCCGGTTACACAGATAGTTTTACAATTTCTGTGTGACTTACTAATTACGACTTACATCACGGATGTTAATTTCTGAAAATAAAGAGGAAGTGCTCCTCTTCTCCACCATCTGCTGATTTTTACGGGGCAGTGTCTTAACATGTGGAATGCTGTCAGTCAGATATGGCAACCTAATCACACACAAACAACGGGTAAAAAACCTTTGCAAAAGTTGGGACATCTGTTCAAATTATGAACCGAACATCGGGAGAAAGCCTTTCGAAAAATAGGAACATGTTTTTCCAATGTCAGCATGTAATTAGGATAATATTCGCGTTACTTTTCCATCTACATTTCACTCCACAAGTGTTGCCCCGTTAATGGAAAAGTACCGAGAAATCAATATATCTTTGGGAATAATCTGTGATTCTTACATAAATTAGATAAAACTGCCATATTGACCAGTTCATCTGGACCTAACATGATGCAGCACTACAACCAGACACTGAAAAGGAACTTCAGCAAATGATAGGGGACTGTAATGCAAAACTGAATTCCTGTGGGATGAAAATGAGTATAGACAAGACAACTGTCATGGTAGCAAATGTCAGAAATAAACTGGAAAGAGTACAGCAGAAATATACTAAGGGCATCCATGGATGTGAAAATCTAAGTTATTATGAAATACTAAAATATCTGAACTTGTACAGTGTCTGTTACAGATATTTAAGAGGAGATCTTATTCAGGTATATAGATCATTTAGGGACAACTACCTCTGGGAATGTTTGAGGTTATCAAAAAGTACTAGAGAATCTTCAGATAACATATGTAGAAGATTCTATAGGAATGAAAAGTGTACTAATTGGTTCTCTGACAGAGTAGCTGATGCTTGGAACAGACTACCAAATTACATTAAAACAAGTACTTGTTTAGATATTTTTTAAGAACAGCCTGGGCATTTATTATGGGAACAAGTGTTCTGGCATATTGGCAAGCTAGAAGGGCTTTATTGCCCATGCTTGAAATGTTTGCATGTATGTATGTATCAGAAGAAGCTCAAAACTGAGATAGAAGAGAAAATGGTAGAACAGGTTAATAGTTTAAAGTGTCTGTGAGGGGTGGTTGAGAAAAAAGGAAGTCTGCATGAGGAGGTAAAAGCTTGAATGAGATGTGCTAAAGCCAAATGGCACAGAGTTTCAGGGGTGGTATGTGACAGATGAAGGCAAAAGAAGCCAAAAAGTAAGGAGTACAAAAGAAGAGTCTGACCACTGCTTCTGTATGGCACAGAAACTTATAATGTGAAAGCAAAGCTGTTAAGAAAGCTAGAGGTGATACGGATATGGTGCCTGGGGCCTGTGGAACAAAGAAAGAAGGACATCAGAGTAGAATCCAAAGTAACCCCAGTCACAGATAAGGTCAAGGAGATGAGATTACAATGGTTCAGTCACATGTAAAAAAGCAGAAAATAATTTGATGACAAAGATTTTGGAGGCACAGGAAGAAGGAAAGATGAAATGAGGATGCCGGGCTAACAGACATGTAAATTGCATGAGAGAAGATCTGCACCAGTTGGACAAGACTGTCAAAGAATTTTAGAGAATGGCACTGAATCAAAAGAGGTAGCAACAGTTGACACAACACCCTGACTCCATGTAAGAAATGGGAAAAAGGTGGCTGGCAATGATGATGATAATGCACACAGAAGAACCTTATAGATATTCTTTTTAAATGGAAAAATATTTTGTTTTTGTAAATGGAATAGGAGAACTGAGAAACACATTGCAATAATATAAAAATTATACCACTGCAAAAGAAACAGACTTCCCTTCAATAACTCCCATGTTTATTTCAGATTCTGACATTATGCCCTGCAAAATAAGAAGATTTTCAACAAGCTCTTGAATATCTTAGCTGGACACACTTACTCCTATTTATTGCATTTTTCTCTCTTTTCCTCTTGTATGTGTGTATTTATTTATTTATTTATTCTTTGTCTGCATTATAACCTTATTCTTGCTTGCTTTTCTCCTTTTCATCTTCATTTGGGAGATGAAAGTTAAACATTATTTTGAATGAAAACACATACGATTCTGTTTAGTTATATTAGAAGAACTTTCACCCTAACATCAAAGTGAAGTTTTTTTCTCCAATGCTTTACACACCATAATATAATAGTATGGGAATTACTTATAGTTATAAAACAAATGGAATTATAATAATAAATTATGAATCATAAATAGCATAGCACATTATGGGACAGAGTTAAAAAAGGAGAGAAAAGGGAGAGTAAATGAGAGCCTGTCTGTTGAGATCAAACCCTTGCTATGGACTATTTATCATACCCCACATTTGCATAACGTGGGGAAGGAGATGAAGGATAGCAACTCTTACAGGTGCCATGCACACCTGAATCCATATCACAGAAATGTCACACCTCCTAATGTCATGCGACAGTCACTGCTATGCAAGGGATACATAATGTAATTCTGAATGTAATGTAAATGAATCGCGTTATGTATGCAAGGTGTAGTGTCAGTGTGGATAAAGTCATATAAAGAGCATTGAACATTGTGCCACTTCTAGATCTGTCTCCGTGGCATATGACGGTGCATTCCATACAGCAGAGATGTATAGTACAGTGAATAAAACCAATGTCTGTGTACACACTGTATGGCATCCATTGATCTGCATGTATGTTTTACATGTATCTGAGGTTACTGTGAGCTATAGCAAGGTGTGTAACTTTTACTTTATAAACCTACCCCTGGGGGTGTGGTTCATAATGCTTGCCTGCAGTGGCTGTGACTTTATTTTCATACTGGTTTAACTACTCATATCACAATCCTGAACAGTATGAAATAAGTCTCAGAAAATGAATGAACATCATCCTATAGCACTGTAAAACCTATAAACAGCATGTTCTTCAAATGCTTGCTCCTTAAGAGATACATTACTGTGGGTCAGATCTGTAACAAAAATAAATAAATTACAGCTGACAACAAAAATGTCATGATTAGTGTTCCATCCTGTTTAACATATTTAAATAAACAAATAAACAAGTAATGTTAAATGTGGATTAGAATTATTCCAGTGCTATGAGAACCGGAAGGCTAATGCAAACACATGTAAATGGTGTCTCCCTTCTTTATAAACTTTTTATGCTGCTGACAGCTCTTGAGTGCAGCTAACCTACTGCATGTTGGCAATCAATTGAGTGAAGCACAGAATGTCATCAGTTGATGCTTATCAATATCTTGGAACAATAGTTAGACTAAGAAAAGAGTGAGAAGGTGTGGTACATTTTATCACTTTCTACCCCTCCTGAGTTTGTGCAGTTTCAGGGTTTTATATGGGTACATGACATTTGAACTATAACACATTTCATCCACAAAAAAAGTACCACAATTGATCTAAAACACATTTCATCGAAAACACAAATGACTGAATCATATTTGGTAGAAAAGTGTGTAAGGTTAAAAAAATTCAGCGTTGGTGTGGTTTTGGATCATAGGAATTGCAATGCAAATTAGTGTTGATCAGTATTTGTACTTGCTAATATGCACTGTTAGGTTGTATCTCTGTCTCTAGAAGTTTGTGTTTATGCACCTGCAATGATTCACTCTGTCAGGAGTTTTTTTTTTTTTTTCCTCCATGGTTGTGCAACTGTGGAGTTAATATATTTAAGTAAGGGGGTGTTGGGAAAATGCCTCCACATGGGAGGTGCAGGGAAAGCTTACCCTCCTGAAAAAAATGAAGTTTCGGTGGGAATTATATGAAGTTTTAGATGTAATGTGATTTGACTAAGTATGTTTTAGATTAAATGTGTATTAGGTTAAATTTTTAGATATTTTGTAATTAGATGAAAAAATGTCCTAGATAAAGTAATGGACTCATGTGTACATCTATCTATATCTATATACACTGATATACATGTAAGATAGTCAGGGCTGAAAAAAAATCACACCACTGAATATAGACGAAAACTGGTTAACATTCAAAATGACACAGCTCAACATGCATGCTTCAGAACATAAACTTGGAGCTGTCAAGTAAAAACAAAAGTGTTTTTGTATGGAGCAAACCACCTTTCACCCCACACCCTCTGCTATTTATATATACCAACTCCAATATTAAATAACAGCAGAGAAAGAGCATATTTCCCATCCCCATATTTAGAGTGATCAAGCACACTGGCAATTTCAATCAGAGGAGCTGTTCACCAAATTGAGTTGAGAAAATAGCTGTAAACCAAACTAAAAATCAGTCTATATGGTGGAACCCATATATATATATATATATATATATATATATATATATATATATGTATGTATGTATGCATATATATATATATATATATATATATATATATATATATGGTTTACTATTAAATGTTCGAATACACTCCGTGCGAATGGCGACCCCATCGACGCGTTTGTGCGAACCGAAACACCGACACCGTTTCGATAGCGAACCGAAACCGCGAAA
>NC_056731.1:1361502776-1361615276 GCF_019279795.1 Protopterus annectens
ATTAAGTAGTCTGGAATCTGTACTGAAAAAGTATGCTGCAAATTGTGTGTATCTTCTTCATGAGGAAAACAATGGTTTGAGTTCCCAATGTTATGGAACGTAATGAAATGAATTCTGCATCTTTTTTTCCTGCTTTAGACATGATGTCCTCTTTAATATTGTTTCTATGGATTTTAAGGACACATGATAAATGACAGATGACTTGTAGTAATTAATTGCAACAGCAGATATCTTGGCTTCCTTGAATTATAACTGCTCAACAGAAGGCCGGATGGGCAGCCAAGAGTTTTCACCAGGAATAGCGTGCTATCCGCACTGACTGACATATCACCTTTGCAGCGATAGCATGGCTTAGATTTTGACTAATGTATGATTTATGTTACAGATCAGTTTCTCTTGGTTAGGCTAAAACTTCTCAAAGGCATCTTGTGTTTTTATGACAGACTAAAGAACTCACTGATGTTATAATGAAAGCTGGGCTTTGTAGCCTGTCAAGTCAAGAATACTGCAGTCAGGAAACTAGACATGATTTCATGGCTAATGATTTAGTTGCTAATATCAGTGTGGGCTGGGGTGATGATAACCAAGTTGAGCTGTCTTAGATCAAATGATTCAATTAGGCCAGCTGTCCCTATTTGTCATGGCTCAACTCACTTTCAAATTACCTTTCCAAAGTGCATGCATGCTTCAGCACTGAACTTAACAGCTCAACTGTTTTACAAAAAGGGCATTTAGGCATGATTTTAAAAACTTATCAGCTTAACCCATTAGTTTCTTCTCTTGAATAGATTACTTGTGGCTTTTTTATGACATTCAGTTTTTCATAAGTAACTATCTTTCTGCACCATCACGCTCTTTGTATATAGCTTATATGTTTACTTCTTTATGTAGTTAACTTTTAGACTTAGCAAAGCAAATCAGTACTGAAAGTCTTTTTTTTCCCTTTATAGGCGTGGATGTATGTTTATGATGATTAAGCAAACAATCTGAAATTATACGCATGTAGAAAAAAGTATTTGTAGCTATGATCACTATACAAAACGTAAATTAGCAAAGATACTGGGGTAAATAGGCAGATAATCTCTGTAAGCATTGCAAAACATCATGAGGGGATGCACTGTGATCAAAGTGAAACCAACGTTGCTGCACAGGATAGAAATTAATTAGGTAGGGTACTAGGCTATCTGCCCGGGTGCATTTATAAGCCTAGCCACAGTGTGTCAGCTTTCGCAGCCCCATCGATTAATTAACTGAGCCTCTGTCAAGAAGAGCCAATGAAGTGATCCTAGGGGTGTATTTTCTGTTACCCATCCATTCGTCAAGGTTTCTCTATTTATTTATTTATTTATTTATTTATTTTCTAGATAAAACTGCAAAAAATAGCAAATATTGCAGTCAAAGAAAATGCAGTCTCCTCTGTAGAGAGATTTAACAATCTATTCCGGTACATCAAGAAACAAAGACAGTGAAATGAACAGCAATACTGAATGGCTACAGAACTGGAATAGGAAAATGATGTCACTGAAAAAGAAAGAGAAATTAGTATCTTACTCAGTACTCACTTAAAAGAGAAAGCAGTACCTGAAACAAACAAAATCATTGTATCCATGTCTATGTATGTGGAGAGGGGACAACATCATTTGATTCAGGTAGGAAAATGTCTTGAGTAAACCCATACAATTCTAAGTTGGCAAAGCAAGCAGACATGACAATATTCACTCCACTATTAGGAAATGACTAAGAAAAGATTTAATGATCTTCATCATAATTTTCACTGTAGTAGTAGTAGTGACTCTAGGAATTCCTGCTTTCAAAATCTAAATGACTAACTTGATTTTCACAA
This sequence comes from Protopterus annectens, assembly GCF_019279795.1. NCBI lineage: Eukaryota > Metazoa > Chordata > Ceratodontiformes > Protopteridae > Protopterus > Protopterus annectens. Next base: position 1,361,504,620 of record NC_056731.1, read on the forward strand.
CTTTTCTCCCTTCCCCCTCTTGGCCCAGTGGAACCCTTCCACTGGACATTGGAATGTCAATGGTATAGTATGGTTACCACCTTTTCAAATGCCCAAAGTGGGACATTTTTGGTACAAACGTCAGATTTTGCATGGCAAAACATACCCGCGGGCAGTACAAAGGACAGAACTTCACTTTTTGGCCTACATAAAAGCTTATTCTTGTAGCATTTTAGTTACTTATTCTGTTTCTTATCACATTTAGGTGTTTCAGATACAGAATAACTGTTTTATGCAACTATTACATAAAATATAGGAAATATGTTTGTCCTAAAATCTCAGGACATTTGCCATTTTTTCAATTTCTTTGCAGGACACAACTGCCCAAAGATGGACTGTCCCTCACTAAGTGAAATATCAGCTGCAGTCATCATCAAATCTTTCTTGCCATAATTCAATGAACAGCCTAGGCCTCAGTTTCATTGTGAATTTGTTGGTTCATCATGCTTCCAGAGTTTCAGAAACATTTCTCATCTTAGCAATTTTGATAAATTATTATAGGTTAATTGTTACTGACAGCATGCTCTGGATGGATGCCTGTTTCTAAGAAAGTAAATAACTATGCTAGGTATGAAAAATAACTACCATAAGGATTGCCTTAATTTATGCATTTTTTACATAGGCTTGGACCATGACATTCCCAGTTGCCTCCAGTGTATATCCTTTATTCAAAAGACCTTAAAGCACCAGTTAGAATCTATCCAGAAGTATTAATATATGAACAGGGCACATGTTTGGCCCTGGTCTACCATATCACTAACTGGCTTTCCGTCCAGTCTCTCACCTAAGAAAAAGAAGTACTCAGAGAAGTGCTTGAGAAATAAAAAAGTAAAGAGGCTGAGAAAGTTATGTCAGAGTCAAGCAACCACCCACCCACCCACAAGAACCACCCCACCCAAGCCTGAGGATGTCAGAGTATTGGCAAGGCACCTTTCAGCACCAGGACCTGATGTCAGTTGCTGCTGAAACCTCTGAAATGAACCATCTGTATGCCAACAAGCTGTCAGCACAGAACAAATAGTCACAAGTCAAAATCACTTATTATTAGTCAGCCATGAGGCATCTCCATGACCCTCAGATTACAACCTACATTTCATATCAGAAAGTTGAGGGCAGCATCCTCACAATGTCTGTGAGGAGGTCAAAGAAGACTAGTTTGCAGTACTGGACATTTGTGAGCAAAATTAGGCCTCTAATGTGGTTTAGATTTTCAACACAGATCTACAACACCCAAACGTAAACCAACAATATCTAACATTTCTCAGCCTAGGCTGAGCAGGCCCTCCCCTCTCCCCCTCCAAGATACCCCCAGAAACTTCTCAAGTTAGTACAAGGCTTAGTGTTTTTTTTTTTTTTGAAGTCCAGGTAGTCACCCTCTGACTATCTAATTTTTAATGTTAGAGTGTCATCCAACATAAGGAAACAGAAGTTTTCTTCCAAGAGGGATTCAGATATCTCAGACTTAAAGGTTAACAAACTGGCCTAGGTATAACAAATGTATCCCCTTTCTTGTGATTTGCCTCACCTTCAGAGGATGTCTCATTTGGAGATACCCTTTATAGAATGAAGGAGAACTTTAAATAGAAAGCCAGGAATTATCTCAGGCCCAAATAAATATAGACATTTTCAGGGTCTGCCCAAAACCAAACCTCTGACTATTCCTCCATTCCTAGAAGCTGTGGAGAAGGCACTGGTTGTGCTGGTTATAACCTCAGTAGATGGGAAGTGGAGTACAGAGCCACAAACAGCATGAATTTATTCTCTTATGGTCATGGTAAAGTAACTATCAAATTGTTTTCCTGGGGGACTAAAGATGTCGATAAGTTCTTGGGCTTTCAGCAAGTATTTGTAAAAGTTGGCAAATGGTTATAGATGTGATTTAAGTAGACTTTAGTAAAGTATTTGGCAAGCAGTCTCAGTCAAACTACAAATAAACCGATCTGTTTCCACCTTCATCTATTAAAACATGGCATTATATCCAGCATGTCTAAAGGGTAACTAGTAAAATTAATTATCCAACACAACTGATGAAAGAGGATAAAAATACATATTGACTTGAAATCCTATGGTCTTTGTGCGACTCTCTTTTATTGAATATTCACCCAAAAGCTGACAATTCCAATTTTTAATCTTTGTTAGATAGAGGCATGCATGCAAACTATCAGTCGTCGCACTGACCTTTTCTGAAATCCACAAGATTCCAAATTTGGGGTAATGCTTATTTTACTCCCAAGTTTATAAGCAGAATTTATGTAACTGCAAATTGTTTTTGCCCAATGTATGGCTAACTAGGAACAGATCTTCATCATAGGTTTTGGTGATGTAATAATTTACAGAAGTTGTGAGAAATGATAACTTTTGCAGCTGAAATGGTGTTTGGTGTAGATGACTGATTCAGGACAGATATGTTACATTTTCTAGTAATTTCACAGCTTGGGAATGACAAAAAATATAATAATAGTAATCTTTTGATATTGTGGCTCTACCTGTCCTAATTCTGTTGTTAAAATGTAGAAACAACCAGCAACTCCCAGTATGCATAGCAGGATAACAGGAAATGAGAGGAAATTGCATAGCTGTGAAGAAAGCTAAATGGAAAACCTTCCCAAAAATAGCCCATCCAATATATGTAGTAACTTGATTTCTACATTTGAAAATGTCAGTGCTTCAGGGGCAACAAGTAGAATAGAAAATAAAAGGTACGCAGTGATCGAGCCTCTAGCAGTACACCTTTTATTTTGGACTGGATCATTATGTTCTCTGTTCATAAAATTCTGTTGTATTTTGTGTGTCAATGAGTTGTATCCATTACCAGCCAGTAATACATTATATAAAAAAACCCAGACAGTGAGGGCGACAGTCACATCCTCGGAGAACATGAAGGTAACCAGTGAGATATCACAGGAATCCATGCTAGAACCTCTGCTATTCAGCATATACTTCTCTGATCGCCAAATCAAAATGGGACCTTTGGTTAGCTAAGTTTGCAGATAATTGTAAACTGTGTTTTATACTCAAATCCCCTTCTGATATACAGAAGCTGCTAATTGCAAATTGCAGTATTGTTGCAGTTGGTAAATAACTCTTCTGCTCTTTGCGCCAGTTCATAATACACAAGGGTCTATATTAGTTCACCAAAAGATATTTCCAGTGAACACCTCTTCATCAACACCTAACCATTGAAAATCACTTCCGTGATTTGCAGAATTTTCCCAGGGCAATAAATTAGTTGGCCAACTACACCACTTTGCCCTTTTCCATACTGCAATCTTGGAGGTGTGGAGGGTGCAGCCCTCACATTGTGGGGTGTGGGGGCAAAGCCCCCCACTTGGGTGGGTTTGATTTAGTACATTGTCTATTCCATTGTGCTGTGGGGCATTTGTTTCATTGCCCTGGGAAACTTCTGCGAATCACGGAAGTGATTTTCGACAGTTAGGTGTCAATGAAGAGGTGTTCGCTGGAAATATTTTTGGCAAACTAATATAGACCCGTATACAAGACATCACAGAGCAAAACAAAGATGACGTGAGTGACCTTGGAACCTTGATAGATAATTTTCTGTCAATTGATCACTGGGTTAAGATAGTAGTTATGAGATCCTTCTATCTGTCACAGCTGATGACACATGGTATTTCCTCTAGATCCAGAGAAGTCTTTACCCCTCTATTTTCTACACTGATCAAGTACATTATCAAATACATACCCTGTTAGAAATACATTGGCACTGGTATCAACATCAACCCCGTTTTTACCATTTTTTGCATGGGGTTAGGGTATCACATCAAATGTGACCATCACCTAGAGCCAATGTTCACACTGCTGAGAGGCAAGCCCTGCCACAGATCTTACTAAACATATCAAGCTGTTGGAGAGACCCCAATGTTTTCTGATAAATAAAACTCATGGGTCTAATGGACCTGAGCTACCAAGAGAGGCTGGAGGTCTTGTCACTGTATTCATTGTCCTTTAAACTCCTTAGTAGTAAATTTCACCTTACATTCTGAGCCATTAGGGATGCAGCAGTCCCAGACCTCTTATTTCTCCACAAATTAAACAGCCCAGTGAACACTAGAACCAGAGATCTGAACCTACTTCAACAAATAAACAAATCATTGTGGAGAGGCACATTTGTTATGCAATGGCTACCCCATCCATGTAACAATCTTCCACTCCAAATCAAGCAATATTGCACACTATCTTCCTTTAGAAACAAATTAAGTAATAGTATGGGCATTCATAAGTTCGCCCTTGGTATAACTGGTCTTTCACTCCTTGAAAAACTTGGTAAGGTCCAAGGGTGGCTACTGGCAAGGCATAAATGGCCCTGTACAGTCTATGATATAAAACCCAGTGAAACATATTTACCTGCAGAAAATAAGTAATGTTGAAGAGATTATGAAAAGCAGTGGGTAAAAGTTTAGGATTTAATACACATATATATATATATATATATATATATATATATATATATATATATATATTTTTTTTTTTTTTTTTTTTGCAAAAAATCATTAACTCAGTTTGCATGCATTATATAAGGTGAAATTATTGGTAGGAACATTTCTACTATTTATTTTTGTTAAAATACAGAATTAACTGCAATGAGTAGGGAAAGGTCCATTACCTATAGCAGCATAGCTGTGAGATTAATTCAGCAGCAAGTGACCTCTAGAATAAAAGTGCAATATTCACCCTGTAGAGCAACTTTTGGTCCCCTACATGTCAAGCCAATAACAGAAAGCCACCTTTTGAGTCATTTGTGCTAGATGAGTGAAAACATATCCACTGCATGCATACTTGTAGCTTTCTGAAATTTTCAAATAACTTCTAGGTTTTCTCGTCCTCTTGGATTTGGATATCTCAGTATGTCCAGTTATGCTGTCATTTCCTTTCTGTAAACAGAGTCTGGAGATATTTTTCAGTCAGTGTTGGGATTTTGTCACATTGATCATTGACTGTTGACAGGTCTCAAATAACACTCCCATTTGTATGACCAATACTACCGATGTCTACCTGACTTGTCTGTTTCATTTGCAGTGTCTTCTGTCATATCATCTGACTGCTGAAAACTTGTCAGCTGATCCCATCACGTATGACATCACTGGTGGTACTGTCTCCTTGGATGCTTTTATTGGCTCTACATAACATTCATATTTTTGAAGTGTCACTTGGGTTTTCATCACCGAACATCAACAACTCTACCTGGAGTTCACGTTTATATGCTATTGTCCATCTATTCATTCTGATAGCATGTGAACTGGATTATATTATTTCATTTATTAGCAATGCCAACATGTCCTTCTGTCTGACTGTTTATAAGATCAGACATTGTTGAACCCCTACCTTTGTGAAGTCTTCATTTTGCACATCATGAAAATTCATGATGCCTCTGCAGTCTGTTTGACTTTAACCTAATGTTCTATTTATAGAGTTTGGCATTTTTGATATGTACACTTACTTCTTCTAAATTTGTATTTTGCATGTGCAGGGCCATAGTAGTGCAGCAGTTAGCATTGTCACCTCACAGCAAGAGGTTCTCCAGTTCAATTCTCGGCTGGAGCGCTTTCTGTGTGGAGTCTGCATGTCTTCCCCGCGGTCGAGTGATGTGTAAAGATATGCATGTAGGTGCATGCATGAATGGGTGTTCCTTCTTTGAAGGTTGGGTGTCGGGCTGGCAACTTGGCACAGTAAAAATCCACTGCCAGTCATTAGCAGACCAGAGTTACGCTGTGATGACCCCTAACCAGGAAAAGTCGAAAGACTTTTTATAATATATTTTTAGAATATTAAGTGTGCTTCACCCTAATATAAGGCAGTTGCATTCCAATTTTTCATTTAAACATTATGCATGACCTGGATTGTGACTCCATTCTAAAAAAACACATAATGACTCTATTTTTGTGTGATGTTTATGTATTATTTTAAATTATGTACTGTGTAATATATGTTTATGCTATTTTCTTATTGTAAAGTGTTTAATTTTAAACACTCAAACCATTCTAAAGTTGTGTGTGAAATATCATACTGAAAGAAGAATTATGCAAGGAGTTCAGAAATTACATTATTTGCTAATAAGCCCAGAAATGTGCTGATAAGGTCTTTATTTATTTATTTATTTATTAACTTAGGTTTGTTAAACAAGTAGATGAGCTGGTCTACAGATCTTTTTCAGCCATGACCTGGGCCATAGTGACAAAGAAGAAACAAAATTAAAACAGAACAAAAAACAGCCTGTGCTATATATAGTAGTTCACGTAAGCAATAATGCCGGATGGGGTGTGTGTTAATGTGTAATTAATGCCTGCCCGGGTGTGTTATGAGGCCTGGCGGAGTAGGTGGGGAGCCTCTGCACCCCTGGAAGGGCATTACTTACACATTAACACCCTCCCAGGGGGGGCATTATTGCACACAGAGAATGGATTCTCCATCAAATTGTTGTATTTTACTTGTTTATTTTTTCAAGTACTATTTTTTTTGTATATTTTTGATGTAAAATAGTTCCTGCACCCAATGTTTCAAACTTTCTGAAGTATATGTCAATGGTGTTGGAGGAAGCATTTTAGATCAAAAATATATGAAAAAATAATATAGTGCTTAAAAAAAATTAAGGAAGTAAAACATAACAATTTTACAGACAGCCCATTCTCTCAATATCTCATATACAGCCACTTCTGCTTTCATACATACATTCACTCACACAAGACCACTCTCTCTCTCTCTCTCTCTCTCTCTCTCTCTGTCTATCTCTCTCACACACACAGTCTTCTCTGCTTTCATACATGCATTCACTCACACATGCAGACAGAAAAATAAACACATACATGCACATACATACACACAAACATATTCACTTCTTTTTGTTTTTTTTTTTACACTCGCTAAACTGCAAAAGCGCTGTTTGGCGAGTGTAAAAGTAATGTCGGCCATTAGTTTTTTAGCAATCTGAGCTCCACAGCAGCTTGATACGTTGCAGTGAAGTGGTGAACTCGTTTTTCACCGGGCATTCCTTGTACATTAATATCCTGCTGGAGAACAGTCATTCTCCAATCAGGCTGCTGATGTGCAGTTTGCCCATTTTCTAAAGTGTAACAAATACCTTTCTAGAGCATGAAACAATGACAATCATCACTGAAGACAAGGCAAGGTGTTTCCAGTAATTATCTCCTTCCAGAGTACTTAATAGTTAGGATCAATCCAATATAATATTGTGCTAAATTGTTTTGCATAAAAATAACTATAAAGCACTGTGAGTGTTATGCCTCCTTCAACTTCAAAGCTGAAAAGTGGTCATGTTTCTTGTTCTGTAACTGTCCAACTCTTACAATAGTTTTGTACTAAAGGAGGAAGATGATAATGCTTATTTTTACAGGTACACTACATGTGTAAGTATTATCATATAAATGTTATATGCATTATCTGAGGAATACTATGTAAAATAATTTTCAATGTGTCAGTTAACCTCGTACCTTGCTGGGTGACAGTGAAATAGGGATGCATGTATTCTAGGACCTGCATATCTAAAGGAGTTCCATTCCAAATGTATCCTGATAAACATATATTTTTCTGATGGAGAAGACATCTCTGTATTGATTAATTTAATTTATCCTGACCACTTGTCAAAGCTCGAAACTATTTCAGTAAGTAAATGGAAATACTTTCATGGGTTGACTACATAAACATAAATAAAAAAATATCATTAGCAAAAGCAGAAATTGTATTTGGTTACTACATAGAGGGTTATGCTCAAGACTCCAGTCATAATTAAATGTGTTATATGTCTGAGACATATATGACAGTGGAGTAAAGCAAAGCTCAAGTAGTGAAGCTTGACATGCATTTACAGAAAAAAGTGTATGAGTGTAAAGTGTTTTAAGGCTTTAAAAGCTATAAAATATTTAGTGTGCTACAAAGGTATTGGATGGGAGCAAAGAGTCCCTCAGAGGAATGAACAACATTAAAAGCTGCTACTACAGTTCATTATGACACTTTTAAAAATATGACAGATTGAAGTGTATAACAGCTTTCAAGGCCATCCTAGCTTCATCTCACTGTTCTGTGGTGGCCAGCAGGCATCTACCATTGTTGTGATCTAGTATGTGGCTACTCTTGAAAGAACCTCAAGGTGGTTAACAAAAATTCATTGAGTACCTTTCTGACATTTCAAAAGTGCTTAACTAGCCTGCCTTTTTTACATTTATCCTACTGGTGGATGAAGCTTGACCTCTTGAGCTTTAACTCACCAACAATTTGAGTTCCTCCATAGGAAATCACTGTCAGTGAGTTGTCCAAGACATATTTATCCCCTTTTCAAGTAAGTGTGACCTTGGAGTTGGTATATATAAGTTTGGGGATGTGGGGGCTTGCCCTCCACATTAGGGGTGCAGAGGTGCTTTCCCCTATGCTGCAAAAACACTTTGAAAAGTGGTTTTCAGCAAAATGTTTTCACCGAATGCAGTTTGGTGACTGATCCTCAGGGGATTTGTTTTCATCCGCTCATAGTTGAAGTGTTTTTCCCTACTTTGTAGCATAATTGCAGTACTCCATGCACTACAAAGTAGTTATATTAAAACACATTTAAGTTAGTTATTTTCTTTTCTTTCTCTTTTGTTAGCTTATCCAGTCTGCAGCTAGTGTTAGTCTTATTATTGTATGCTACTTCAAGCTTGGAATTGTTTTAGTTTTATCTGTCTGTAGCTATTGTCTAGAAACTATTTTTATTACACCTTTTAAATATGGTCACTTCCCAAAGATGTTTCATGGTGAAAATGTGTATTTTTCCATGTCTTGTATAACTTCTTAATTTTCAGAGACTACAAAATCATAAAATTTTCTTCACTCATGCTAAAAGATCATCACTCTCTCAACTGGGCTAAGATTAAAACAATGCAATATGCTGCGGGTGGTTAAACTAGAAGACCTTTCCTATTTTATCAGGGCAACTTTTTGTAATGTTCTTTTGTGTTTCAACATTCAAGGAAAACAACAGATAATATGAATGAATATATGTTATTTGTTTTGTAAAAAGTACAAATCCAGTTAATGATTACCTCATGAAGAACAAGATCTGTTTTATTGGGCTGATATTCCTCTAAGCAGTTCTGTAAGAGATACACAGGAATGGCCTTTCATATGTCTTTATATATAATATTTTTTTGGGGGGTATACCTCTTCTCAGATGACACAGTATATTAAGAACTGATGTATAGTATACAATATGAAAAGGCAATGCAGAGGAACAGGGCAATAAAAGGCTGCAGAAGGACAGACATTGCCAACAGGAAGAACAATTTTCCTTTGCTAATATCTGCAAACAGATAATACAATGCAAAAGAAGCATGCCATCCTTTTCTGGTTATCCCACACAAAGACACAGAACATGCAAAATGTTTTAAGGTCTAAATAAGAAGCCCTTTGAAATGAGTGAAGATAAACTTAATAATCTGTTTTTATGTATAATAAATTACTGAATACGCTATGTTCACTGAGGTGTTGTCATAACAGGCAAACTGATATGTCTGTGCCTTATTAGACTGCTTCTGTAAGTGTGACATTTCAATTTTAAATGTTTGGGGTTTTTTTTGAAAATGGTGTAAGAGTAGCAGGGCAATTCAGGTATCACACCAATGCTGAAATTTTTCTGGGCATGGGAGTGAGGTATACAACTCAGTCTGGAATCCAATGACCATGAGATGATTAAAGACATGAAGATACAAAGATGAGTCTTTTTACTCTTCCCTGACTGTGACTTTTGTGACACATGCAAGTTTGGTAGATTGATGCTATTAATCTTTTCAGCGTTGCTTCTGATATACACTTTCTAAGTATGGATCACAGCAAAGTACTATCTGAATGGCGAATACCCCTTTCAGGAAACAATTAGATTTGATAGAATTGTGAGCTACAGTGATGAAATTGTACTCAAATTACTCAAATACTTTTTTTTTATAAATGTTATATGTGCATCTGTTTAGGAGATTGAGCATTTGGAAAAATTCACATTCTTACCAAGTACAGTGTAAAATGATTTTACAATTTTTCAAACATTTTAATTTGAACGCATTACTCCTAGAAAAAGTGGTATCACCTTTAAACTGTTAAAATAAAGGCTGATTATGTTTCTCATCATACAAACTTAGTTGCAAATGTTGATTTTGGCTGAAGCATGAATGTATTGCTTTTTCCATTAGACTTTTGTAAGCATGTTTGCCACTTTGATACTAACTAGGAACCTTCTCTGAAGGTTTTCCAGAGAATTAAGCTTTGCATACTCCAATACTTTTGTTGCTTCTAAAACAGCTCTATCATTTAAAAGGGTAAACCCTTAAGTAAAACCCAGGTAATTGGGGGTGGGATTGATTAGTAGCCTGGGAACTGGATGAATTGGTGCTGGGATAGAGGACTGATGAAGCAATGTTTATTTCCCTGTCTTAGGAGAGATTATAGGGATTGCATGCCTAGGGTGCACACTCCATCATGGTAGGCACTGGAGATTACATATTGCACTTATTGCAAACAGGGAACAGAGCCTTTGATGATGATATCACACTTGGAAGTGTGAAAAAAAACTTGTATTGACCCATATCATGCATTCCTTTGGACGTCTATGTATACAGGGCTATAACAGAGAAGGCCCAGTGCCCCACATGAATGACATCATGACTCTTCCCACTTGGTCCTCCCCCCAAGAGAAATGAATGTAGTGTAGAATGCTTGCCCCTGGGAAGTTAAGTGGTCAGTAAAGCACACAGAGAGGCAATTTGATAGTAAGAGGTGAGCCAAAGAAGAAAATGAAACAAGAAAGAAAAAAATGGTTGTCATTAAACTGCACTGTTATATAGAACTGTGTGTTCCAGCTGTCACAGAAATTATTTCTTACCGGTTCGATTCTCAGCTAGAGTGTCTTCTGCGTGGAGACATGTGTGAATGGCGTACCTTCGTTGAAGGTTGTGCGTTAGGCCTGGCAAGCTGGTACGTAAAAATCAACTGCCAATCATTAGCAGACCGGAGTTCCGCTGTGGCGACCCCTAACCGGGCAAAGCCGAAAGACACAAACAAACAAGTACTATATTAAGTCATTCATGATTTATCTCATTTTAATACATGGTAATTATTTAATAAGAGTTTGTAGGTTCTGGAGTTTCATAGGTTTGGTCGTCAAACTTAAAACTTACTGGTCTACATGATGTTTGACATCTATAACCTCATGTTAATGTTTTCTAATTTGCATATGCATGCCAAGATTATTTTGAAGGAAGTTAATGATTCATCTGTTTTGACTGTAAGAGAAAGCTTATTTTGTAATCTTGGGCAGTTTCATGTAATGTTTCTGTGAAATGTTTTTTCTATCATTTACATTTATTTTCAGAATTAGGTTTCTCTCTCTGATGTTAATTCCCAAGAGACATGTTCCAGACAGACTTTCATAAAAAGTAGATCAATCATTGCCTTGCAGACCAGACAGAGGCTGTCTCTAAGTGACTTGAAAAACAGAATATAATGATAGTTTTTGAAGCCAGATTTTGTATGTTTTGCAGCTCTATATTTTTCAAGAAGGAAATTGTTGCACCATTCCATGATGTTTCAGATGGCTTGTTGAAAGACTACAAAGTAAAGCATCAGATTCAATAATGGGTGAGATCAGTGAGGTATGAAGTTGTGCAACGATCCCACTTATGTGATTATTAATGCTCTTTACAATTTTGCCAGATGCAGAATATGCTTATCCAACTCTAACAGATAGATATTGAGCAAAGTTTAAACTGACGTCTACTATTACCTATAGCTATTTAATAATGGTGCCTTTTTATGGTTTGACTATTAATTTCTAACTTTAACTGATATCATTTTGCCAAGTTTCATGATGCTACATTTACTGATGTTAAAACAGAATATCTAGCATTCTGTCATAATGCTTAACCATTGCTTTACCCATTGAGTTATATATCTTTAATATGCCAGACTTATAGTGAGCATAATCAGTAGTGAACCTAGTTAACCTGGCTGATAGAACCTGTTTTTCTTTAATTAAACGTTTTGTGGAGACTCTTCCTGTTTGTCCAGTAGAAACATATGTTACAGAATTCTGTGCTGTAAAAGGAGATGCAATAAACTCAGGTTTAAAGTTTTCAAGCTCTTATTCGTTTGTTTCTCTTAGGCAGATAAGAGTTGCTTTCTGTGTTAAGTATGCACACCAGTGTGGTTTTTATAGATAGAGTTTATAGTTGTCATGATCCTAGTAATAGTCCACTGGGAGCATGTCTTCAATTAAGTAGGATTGATTAACATAAGCTATTTGAAAATAAATTGTTTTGGCACTAAGGATTTTGAAATTAACTGTAGCATTCATGTTTTTTTATTTACAAGTACACAATATAATTTAAACATTCTTTTAAGAAAAAATATAATGTATGGATTGACATTCAAAGCTATTCATTTGTCATTTAGCAATTAGTCCCTTATGTGGAATAGTGTCAAATGTATTAGCAAGGTCAGAATAGGCTGTATGCACTGCCAGTCTTTCATCAAACTGTGCTGCTACTTCTGCAAATAATGCCACAAGACTCAAGATCTCCCCTAGTCCTTATCCTATAGTTATCGAGTAATAGCTGTTTAAGGTTTGAAGGCATTGATTTATATTCACTGATATTCAATTTGTCAAGTAACACCTGCCACCTAAAATCATTCCTGGTACAATTTCTATTTGTGTGCCAAAACTGATTCTTTGGAGTTCCCTTCAAGGCTATGAATGAAACCTGGCTGTTCTTCAATTGGTCTGGTTTCTTTTGCTGATGTTAGTCACTGAATAACAAATTTTCAAGGTGAACTAAACAAATGGGAAAGGGTATAATAAGGAATGTGAAAGGGTGAAGAGGAAGTAAAACATGAGAGGAAGATGAGTTAATACATGGGAGGAGGTGGCACAAGCAAAAACAAAAAAAGAATTTGGGGAGTCTGTGCAAGCCACTATAGACATACACCACCCAAATCCCTCTGATGGTTAATTATCCACCATACTACCCTACTGCTTCTAATGTTACCTCATGTTGTTGCTCTGTTACTTATAAAACTGCAGCTTTTTGGATTATGCATGGAGGATCATAGTAATTAAATAATGTCAAAGATTACACATTCATACCTCTTATTGTGTATAAAAAGCAGGTTGATATGCATCCCACTGGTGAAATAAACTACCTTTAGCACCCTGCTGTTAGTGCAGAGCACTGAGACTCATCACTGTTAATGAGCAGCTTGTCATATTCTAGGGATTTGTTGTCTTGGCCTCCATTTCCCTTCAGTGTATACCTTTCAATCAAAATCAAAACTAAGCCAAAACTAATAGAGGAATATAAACTCAAAATAAGAGGTAATGTGTAAATATTACCCTAAATCACTATAAAAGTTAACAAAACAACAGGTTTTCCATCAAAATGCATTTTCTGAACAGCAGGAAGCACAAAACTCTAGTTTCTGATATTACTGACTGACTGTAATCCACAGTGATTAGCTAGAAAATCACATATATGATGAATGACAGGGCAAAAATTATGAAATAATCTAGGAGAATTCTGCAGAATTATGGACAGTTGAGAGCACTGATTCTATGTGACTTTGTGTGAACTCAGTTAATCAGTCATTGTTCCTAGTTATCATTTTTAAAAGGTGCAGCATTGTTCAAATATGGTTACAGGGTACACATTAACAAATAATTACATAAATATGTAATGTATGTAAAATGTGTGCATATCCTTGAATTTGACAATTTGTTTCCCAATAAGTTTTACCTGTCTTTGAGAATCTCGAGCTATGGCACTGAGGGTTATATGTATCACACACATGCTTCTCCCGTGACACCTACAATAACTGTTTCTGATGTATACTTCATTATGCAGCTATCTTATACATTTGGATACATGTGAAGAATGTAATCCACCAACAGTCCAGTATAGGACAGAGGATTCTTTAGCACTTGCATCTCAGAAGACCCAGGTTTGAGTACCACCTCCTCTGTGAGGCAGTGATTAAAGGAAGGAATGGTGCACCTTGCTGTGTATGCCTTTCAAGAGTGAAAGGTGTATCTTAACACAGCATGACACCACCTCCTTTGTTATACATAAATTTGTCTCACTGGAAATGCAGAATTCAAGCTGTATTGTTCAGCATCTGTCTTACCTAAGAAATGCACATTGGTGAATCATGGTGGAAGCAATTAATTTTGAGTTGTCCGATCTTTTTTATCTACTATTATGTGAGGAGTATTTATTGGCGGATTCACTTTAGAAGCTTGAAAGCCCATAACATTGAAATTCAAAACACAGATCAAAAGCTTGAAAAGTCAAAACACTGAAAATTCAAAACATGGAATCCCATAACACTGAAAATGCATAGTAAACTAACATTTCATATATTCCAACACATCTACATACTGAAAAAATAAAAAAAACAAACCATATTACACTTCTTCAACTATAAGCAGGGGGGCAATCCCGCCTGTATCCTCCACACCCCCTGCTACTTAAATATATCAACTCCAAGATCACACTATACAGAACAAAATGACAAACATACCATTCCGCCCTTCATGGCTCCATGTTTAAATTGTAAAAAAATATCCTTAACCTTCTCTTAGAAACACTACTTCACTGTTAAAGCATTACACCTTACTATATAGCTCTCCCAATACTTACTGGAGTTTCATAGGTAACCTCAATCATGTCCCCTTATTACTTGTTATACTACAACATAGCACATCTTAGTGTAGTGTAGTGCGATCTCAGAGTTGATATATTTAAGTAGCAGGGGGTGTGGGGGGTGCAGGGGGAGAAGTGTAATATGGTTTGTTTTATTTATTTTAGTATGTAGTTGTGCTGGAATATGGTACATGTTGCTTTCAAAACTTTTTCAGTGTTATGGGATTCAATGTTGTAAATTTTCAGTGTTTTGAATTTTCAGGCTTTTGGTCTCAATGTTTTGAATTTCAATGTTACGGGCTTTCAAGCTTCTAAAGTGAATCCTTACTGGCTTATTGTGAGGTTTGCAAAAAAATTGCTTCAAGCACATTTGCTGTATCCTCTGGCAGGGTGAACGCTACATGTTACTAATAGCATTTTAAATACACAGTTTTTCCTTTTCATTTTTTTAATTCAGTTAAAGAGTGCTTTACTATTGCTTTCAGACTTGGAGGTCAAGTTGTGTTCAGTGTTTTGTCAAAGATTTGTCAGACTTTTCATTTAATTTTGACATGACTTTATGCCTAAGATAATGAGTCAAGTAGCATTTTATTCTTCTGTTGTACATCGTTAACTGTTTAAATAATAGCAAAACATACATTAACAACTTACTGGACAAATAAAGTACAGATATCACTCAATAACAAACAAGTCTACCACTTCATGGCATCATATTAAGCTGCTGAGTAGTGACTAAAAAAATTCTGCCAGTTTTTACACTCACTAAACGTGGCTTAGCTGTTTAGTAAGTATAAAACAAAAAAGAAATAAAAAGAAAGAAAAAAAACAATGAAAAAAAAAAACAGCTAGCAAAAGTGATTTCATCAACAGTAACAAGGGTTCACTGTTATACTTTCCCCTTACAAACCAAGGCTTAGAATGCTGGAGTTTAGCGAACTGGAAAATATCAACAACAACAAAAAGGTAATTCAGTGTGTGTGTGTGTGTGTGTGTGTGTGTGTGTGTGTGTGTGTGTGTGTGTGTGTGTGTGTGTGCGTGTGTGCGTGTGTGCGTGCGTGCGTGCATGTGTGCGTGTGTGCATGTGTGTGTGTGTGTGTGTGTGTGTGTGTGTGTGTGTGTGTGTGTGTGTGTGTGTGTGTGTGTGTGAGACAGAGACACAGACAGAGAGACATAGCAAGCAGCATGCAAAAGGAAGATAGGGGGTACACACTTTGCTCAAGAATTCTGGACAAAGCCAACAAATAATAAGTGACAAAGACCTAAATGCTGGGACAATTTACTTTTAAAAAGAAAAAGAGAATGAGGCTATCAATTGAAAAATAAGAAATAAGAAATATGATACTAAAAGGTCTGGCTTTGTAACTGACTGTAATCCTCAGTGATTTACCAGAAAATAGTACATTTTCATGCAGGTGGGCAAGTATTCTTCAACCTCTTTTTTTTATATTTTCTACATGGGGTTGTAGGACTGAGAAAAATATGAAATAAAATCAGGGAGAGCTGAGAGACGTAGGGGTGTCAGCAATACACTGTATATGTTTTTCATTCATTCATTCATTTGTTCTATCACAGTGAGATGTCGTCACAGGTGTATTTGTCAAGAAAGTGCCTGTAATCATCAGGGATATTTGTACATGTGTGTGTGTGTGTGTGTGTGTGTGTGTGTGTGTGTGTGTGTGTGTGTGTGTGTGTGTGTGTGTGTGTGTGTGTGTGTATGTGTGTGTGTGTGTGTGTGTGTGTGTGTGTGTGTGTGTGTGTGTGTGTGTGTGTGTGTGTGTGTAGATATTAAATAACATATATTTTGGATGTAAAATACTTCCTCCAATATCAATTACATATGCAGTAGCAACTTTGAAACATAGCATGGAGGAACTATCTTACATCAAAATGTGTATAAAAATGTATATACTAATAAAGTCAAATATGAAACAATTGAACAGGCAGTCTATTATCTAAGCACAATAATGCAGTCCAAGGTGGGTGCTACAGTTGAAATTAGGGACCTTCCTAATCCCCTGAATAACCCATTATTTCCCCAGTAATGGCTACCCTGTCAGGCATTATTGTTTACATAATTCCACCAAAGGAGTTTTTTGTTGACATTACATATATTTTGGTGTCTTACTGGTATGTGTTCACGAATGCAGGGGTCAATAATATCAGAGAATTCACTGACAGTATCAGTGCACATATTAATAGAAACCTGCATTATAATGAAGTAAGTATCATCATGCTCCACTACCAATTACTATGGGCCAGATTCATTAACAGCTACACGAAGTGCAGCCGTCATGTACACTGTGCAGCTCACCATGCACACGAGAGTCAACTGTTTTATATTCATTAAATGTCTCTAAACCTAGTGTTGAGCTACAAAACAAAGAAAAATGACAGAATATGGTAATGAAAATACAAATAGCTGAATTACATATTAATTAACCAATCCAACATGGCCAGGCGATTCCAGAACCTACAAAACAATTGTGTACACTCAGTATAGTCATTTGCCCTGAAATCCAAAACTCTATGGATTACAGCCAGGATCACACTTAGAAAAAAAATGTTAAAACATTTTATCAGTTGCTGCTGCCATTATAAACTTGTTTGTGCAACATGCTTTAATTCAAGGTGCTTCTGCTGCTGCCAGACCCTGGCCAAGAAGAAGAAGGGTGTTTTGACCCTATTCAACTTATCATGGACTTCAAGAAACAGAAACCGTGATACTGAGTGACAGGGGAACATTAGAGGAAATATGCATCCTCTGCCCCCCTCACCTAAGACCCCAGGGAAATCATGGATAACCCCTCCCTGTGGAAACAAAGGTATGTATAGCATTCCGTATACTAGCTATAGATACTTTCCAGAGATCCACAGGGAATATATTAAGGGTGTCACTCACCTCAGCTTCCAGAATATTACACCAGTTTCTAAATGCAATGCTGTGATAAGCAAGAAAGTGCATCTGTTTCTCATGCACTCCACAGGATAGAGCAAGAACCATGCAGGAATTTTATGCAATAGCACACTTTCCTGAAGTTTTGGGCTCCATAGATTGCACACACATAGAAATAAACGCCACAGCCAGTTACATGGGAAGAGGTACATCAACAGAAAAGGATACCACTTTATAAACTGTCAGGTTGCTTATAATGCCCAAGGTATCATCTATATTGTCTATACGGGTAACCCAGGACATTTTCATGACTCACACATATGGCACACAAGGCTTCCTAGAGGGGATTTCCCACAGGGGCATCTAGCGGGGGATGCAGATTATGCCCTAGAACCATTGCTTATGACACCCATGAGAAACCCCCATAACCCCACCAAGCAAAGATACAATAATGCCCACTCTCAGACTAGGAATATCACAGAACCTGTATTTGGCTTTCTCAAATTAAGGTTCCTGTGTCTAGACACCTCAGGAGGTGTATTATAACCCAGCCACCTCTGCTGAAATGCTTAGCATGTGCAGATGTTCATGCAATGACTGACTCAGATGTCTCTATATATAAAAAAGGGAGATGAAACATGGATGATAAGTATCACAAAGTAAATAGAAGAAACAGAAAACAATTTCTTTTATAGCTACAGAATAAGACACATCTCACAGAAAATGTTACTGTTCACTGGACTACCCCCATCTCCCCATTCCCCCTCCTTCTCCTTCTCCATCTATGTCTCTTCTATTCCCCCATATATGCATATACTGACAATTGCTTAATTATGTTCCATACCTGGAAGCTCTGCAGTAGACAGACTTGGTTTGTATTCCACGTCAGCTCCAACTTCAATGATTCTGTGTGAACCCTGTGCTGAATTGTCTGGATCTCTAGCAGTGGACAGGAACTCTTCTGTTTTAGTTGGTGGTGGCTCAGTAGGTGGACCAGTGCTGTAACTATATGTTCATGGGCAATTGCAGGTGCCTGATTTCTGGCCACAAGAATCATATCTCTGGCCCTATGTCTTATTTTGGAATATGTACATCCATAGTCTCCCCTGCCTTTACAGCATTCACTACCTGCTACCAAATACAGCCACAGCAATAGGTTCATAGGTTCATAAGTGTTTACTAGGTTAATGACCACAGGGGCCTTTTTAAGCCTAGCCATGTGTCCCAAATCTCTGACAAGTTCTGATACCCTTGATAAGTTTTAGCAGGAGTTTGGGAGATGAAACATTTACAAGCAGGGGCCTGGGAGATGAACCAATTGCAGGTTGCCTGTGTTTATTAGAGACATAGGTGCCAAACCAGGGATGAATTTCCTGTTCCCCATCCAATTGTCCAAGTTGCACTTGAACTGGGTTAGAGAGGAACTCTGCTTCACATGGATGGGGAGCCTGTTCCACAGATGGGGAAAACTCTGGGATGCATACCTTTTTGTCCAGCAGGTTCTATTTATATCACAGGTAAGGTTTATGTCTGGTGCTGTTTGTTTTGTGATAGCAGGAGATCCATCAGAATGGGGTCTGACAATGCCCTGTATGCCAGGCATAGATCTCCCCTCAAAACCCTGTAGGAGACAGAATACAGGGATGGCAGTTTACAGGGTGCAGATGTCTTGGGCAGCATAGCCCTGAATGAGAGGAAACATGATAGGAAAGAAAAAATGCATAAGTAAAAAAGCATAACTGTTAAACCCAGAACATTGTATATGTATGAATGTATCCATCCATCATACAAAAACACATGAAAAAGTAAGGTTCATATGAGTATACACAACTTAGTAAGATTTCCTCTCCCTCACCCCCCCCCTTCCTCAAAAGAAAGAACTCAATAATAAATTCATAGTAGGACAAAACATTTGTCTCACTCTGTAGTACATTGCAACATTAACAAAAATAATGTTCACCTGTCAGGGAAAAATGGTTAACAGTTTTTGGTGTGATATGCACTTCAGTAGAGAGAAGGCAGGTAGGCCAATGCCTTAGCACAATTGTCTGTGTTAATAATGCAAAATCCCATGACCTTGATAATAATTAATACAACTTCTTCTTCTTATTTCGGCTGCTCCCGTTAGGGATCGCCACAGCAGATCAACTGTTTCCATTTCTTCCTGTTCTCTGCATCTTGCTCTGTCACACCAACCACCTGCATGTCCTCTCTCACCACATCCATAAACCTTATCTTAGGCCTCCCTCCTTTCCTGTTACCTGGCAGCTTCATCCTTAGCATCTTTTCCCCAATATACTCTGCATCCCTCCTCAGCACATGTCCAAACCAACGTAATCTTGCCTCTCTGGCTTTGTCTCCAAACCTTCCAACCTGGGCTGACCCTCTAATATACTTATTCCTAATCCTGTCCATCCTCATCACACCCAGTGCAAATCTTAACATCTTCAACTCTGCCACATCAAGCTCTGACTCCTGCTTTTTTGTCAGTGCCACTGTCTCCAACCCATATAACATAGCTGGTCTCACTACCCTCTTATAGACCTTCCCTTTCACTCTTACTGGTACTCGTCTGTCACAAATCACTCCGGACACTCTTCTCCACCCACTCCATCCTGCCTGTACTCTCTTCTTCACCTCTCTTCCACATAACTAATACAACAATCTTCTGAAAAAAGTGGCCAGCTTTCAAGACTGACATTTCTATTAAACCATCATCATTATGTAGAAAAATACTGCAGGATCAAGAAATAACGGTGTTATACATGCCCATGCCATCAGCTAGTGAAAATAATGCAGACAGTAAAGCAATACATGTATTGTGAAATTCAACCAACAAGTAAGGTTAAAATACATAAATATGTTCATAATAACAACCTACTATTGCAGTAAGTCAGTTGTAAAAGTAGCAACAAGTTTTCAAAGTAAGTAGCATTAAATAACAGTATCGAGCTGTCTTGATCCAGTCTCCCCTACATCAATGCAAGTTCCTTACCTATGCAATTACCTTTATATAGTAAAGATTCAGCCCTGTCAGCATTGTGAGTATGCAAATGAGATGTGAACTCATTGACATTCATGAATTCCAACATTTGCACTAAGTGCAAAGAATGTAAACATGGTGTAAGGACCTTCACAATTGCACGCACGTGCCCTACCTCTGCAAAGATGAGCACTGAAAAGTGTTACATGCTCAGTGCTTAAAAGTGTGAATGATTAGTCTTACTACAGTATCAATCAGGTTTTCATGGTAATTCCTCTTTGATGTACATTTACCAAGGGTTTGTTAAGAAAGTCTGTGAATACACTGACTGACTTAGAAGAGCAGCATTCCTAACATTTATTTGACTTGTTTATGACCCCTGTTTCTGCCTCTCAGTGCATTGGGTCTGCAATTTTAAGGGAGTAGATTGCTTACTGAAACATATATCAACTGCCAGGCAAAACACACAGCAGTCTTGTTAGAGAAGTATAGATAAGGGAATGATGTTCACAAAATAAAGAGAAGAAAAGAGTTGCAGTCTTCATTTTTTATTTTATATTCTATAAGGAAATATTATCTTCCCTGTTGCCAGTATCACAGCCATCCACACATCTAACTGCATAGGACAAAGGTCAGAACTCAGTCCTGTTGCACTTGTAATGTCATTTGAGACTATGTCACATCTTGTGTGTATGTAACCTCCTTTTTATCTTCACAGTGTGTGTGTGTGTGTGTGTGTGTGTGTGTGTGTGTGTGTGTGTGTGTGTGTGTGTGTGCGACATACTAATAAGAAATTCAAGTGTTTCTTGGGAATGACCTGCTCTCCTGGGGTTCTAATCCAGAAAAGGTGGTGTTTGTGTGAACATAGTGATGTTTCAATAGCATATGTTCATGTTGAAACAAAACAAAGTTGAGGAAATGTCAGAATTGTGCATTTTAACTACTTGTTTTATAATATTTCCTCTATTTCAGTATAGCTGTTTTCTTTTCTCTTCATTTGTGCACCATTTCGCATTGTGCACTCCGGACTGGCAGTGGTCCCTAGCAATGAACTACAGTTCACTTCCTAATGATAAAAGTGAACATTTTAATTTGGGCTGCTTTTTGTAGCACAAATAAACCAAGTGTTGATGCACAGACACCAGCACTCTTGATAGTAAAAAGTGAATAAATTCCACCTGTCAGGTAAGTGTCTCTGTGGCACAATGTGTATGTGAGGTGAATGCACAGACTTAAGACAGGTGATGCAAAAATTGAATCCAGTTTACGGAAATATATTTATTACTGGATTCAGAATAACTAATGATACCCAATGTTCTATATGACATGAACAGGCTGTGTCTGTGATACATACTAAATATCTTACCCTTAGTCTGTGTTAATGTATTGTGCATAGGTGTGTTTGTTGTAAACTCACCTCTTCTCATTGCTAATAATAATATGTGGTATGGCTGTTGTAAAATATAATTTTTTTACAGTGTGCTAACACAAAGGTTTAGCATGAGTAATGTGGACATCTGTGTCATATATGCTGGAGAAAGTATCCATATGCTTCTATTTCCCATCATGCCAGTTATGCAATATATTGTAAACTTTGATGTCATGAGTAATTGTACATACTGTGGCAAGAATGTTCTCCTGTAATTGCCCATGTCTCCCCTTTCTGAGCAATTGCTATTATGTGAAATTCTGGTTATGTGTAACCTAAGTGCTACTTGTGATGGTACAAGCAGATGTGAAAAGGATGACTGTGCCATGCTAATGCTATAACAGCTTTGTTTCTTTTTACATATATCCATTAAATATGTTAATTTGGTCATTTTTCTTAACCTTTTTTAATAACGCCGTTTGCATTTGTGGTCTGATTGGCAGTGTGCAAACACAGTTCACTTTCTGAGGAAAAGAGAGCAAATTTTAATTTGGGCCACCTTCTGTAGCACAAATAGGCCTGTTGTGTGGGCCATCAACACTCTGAATAGTACTCAGTGAAGAAAATGCACCACTCAGGTAACTTTTACAAGGCACAAGGTGTAAGTGTAGTGAGTTTAGAGAAAGAAGACAGGTGATGCAGAGTTAGAATCCAGTTAAGTGATAATTTTAAAGAGGGGGCTCTGAATACATATTTCCACACAATTTGTTATATCATAGTTTTGCTGTTTGAAAATCAATGTGTGATGCCCCTGCACTGGCCCAGTAATCAAGGAGCCTCAATCCTCACCACTGGGATGTGCGCACTGGGAGGATGACAAGTACACACACAGTAAAGTGAAATTTCCCTTAAGAGCACACAGAGATCATAGTCATTCTGGGTCTGGTTTCTCCCGTTTTCTCCAGATCCTCAATAAGACTCCCCACTGGCACAGCTATAGGGTTAAGATCTCAGTTGAGGGGACAAGCAATGACCTCCAGCACCATCTCTGTCCAACCAGTGCTTTGTATACCTGCCGAAGTAACTGACACTCACAAACTTTGAGATTTGATTTATATACAAACACGCACACACACCTGGGGAAGGTTGGCACAGGTTTACTAGCTATGCCCCCTTCTGCCCAGACTATAAGGTAGTTTCCACTGCCACCAACCCCTACTTATCAGCTACTATAAGGGCCTTACAAAGAGGGTCCAGTACAACTGTGTAATGTTGCTATTATCCAACTGGTAGTCTGACCAAGCAAGGCGATTGGAGTGGCATGTACACTGTCACTAAATAGATATGCAAGTACTCTAAGAGCTTAAATATGTCTCACAAATGGCCACAAAGATAGTTTTAAATACATTTAATAATAAATAATAAAAGAACAAGACAATACTCAGTAAATCAACACAGTTACTTCAGAGTTCAAAATTACAGGAAGTATTTAAAACAACATTGCAGGACAGTCTCAAATAAATACAGAAAACATCTAAACTATTCTTTACTATATTCCTAACTATATCTAAAAGAGTTACTATGCCCTAAAAACTTACAGAGCAAAGCAAGTGTAGATGGCAATGATGATTGGATGTTTCCAGGTCAAAGACAAAATACAAAATGCCTGGTCTCTCTCAGAGAGAGTTCTTAAATTAATATAAAATATTACTGCTGGGTTAGCTTGGATGAAATCACTTTTTGTCACCTGACTTAAGTTCCCAAGCTAAACCCCAAATTGTAACATTTGACAACTCCTTGTGAAAAATACATAGCGTTCAGATGTTTGCAGTTGCTAGAAGACATAAAACAATAAAACACAAAACAATGCAGAAGGCACCATAATTCTAGACATCCTGTCTCCTTGCTACATTGAAAATAACATTCATAATACAATCGTAAAACAATTTAATTTCATCTTATTTTCTGGGCATTTTGCAAGTTAACTCTGTATATTCCAGTTTCTACTTTTAAAACATACACTTGTACGGGTATATAGTTTATATACATTTCTGTTCTTTTCCAGTAGGGTACACTGTGGACACATCCTTGAAGCTCAGTACTGTACAAACCCTGTTCAACACACACTTCTGTGACAGTAGTTTAATATACACATAACATATAGTTCTCTTACATTTGTAAGACAAGCATATGAATCATATTGATATTCACAAATCAAATATGATTATTTACAAAATTTCATATAGCTGGGCTGGCAGCGTCTCCTTTTGTTACATTTCTATATAAATCATATTAATATTTTCAAATGACATATAATTATTTACAAAATTCCAACTAGTTGGGCTGGCAGTATTTTCCTTGTGTCACACAACTATTCTCAGTATTGCTAACATGTGAAGTGTAGTCTAACCCCTTTAATTCATCAACACCTATGTGGTTTGGAATGTCACATTGCTAGCAGTCTTTACACATCTTGCATTCCAGAGCATTAATTTTCTTAAAGATAAACTTAAAAAGTAAAAGATAAACAAATGCAAGTATTTTGTGAAAAATAAAAGCCATTAAAACTGTACAAATAGTAATGTTATCAGTAAGGAATTATTCTTTCCAGTGATAATAGTCTGTGCATTCACTGTCTTTTCCATAAGCACTATAATATATTAAAATGCACACAAATCCCAAATTATATTTTTCTAAACTTTCATAGGTTCATAGGTAGGTACTAGGCTATCTGCCCGAAGGCATTTATAAGCCTAACCAGAATATGTTGGCTTTCACCACCCCCTTAGTTCCCTGTGCCTCTGTCCAGCAGAGCCACTGAAGTAATCCATGGGATAAACTTTCTGTTTCCCATCCACTCATCAAGATTTCTCTTGAAGAGTGTTAGAGAGGAGCTCTCCCTAATGTTGATTGGAATCTTGTTCCAAAGCATGGGAAGTCTCTGTGACAGGAATCTATCCCTCCAGCACGTCCTATTTATTGTTGTGGTGAGGTTTAGATCCCTAGAGTATGTGGCTCGAGGGGATAAGCTTTTCTTTAGATGGAGCATGTCCATCAGTTCTGGGTTGGACATGGCCTTGTATGTCAGGCAGAGATCACCTCTGAGTAGACGGTATGCAACCGAGTACAGCTGGAGTTTCTTCAGTCGAGCTGCATAGGGCATCTGTTTGAGGCCAGTGATCTTCTTGGTGAGGTACTTCTGTGGTCTTCCCAGCTGTTGCAGGTGTCTTTTAATATACATCCCAAATGGGGCATTGTACTCTATGATGGGTCTGATGATCGATGAGTAGAGGGGCACAATGACCTCTTTTGATCTGGATGTGAACCCTTTTGTGATAAGGTGTGCCACGTAGAAGGATTTTCTAACCACTTTGGCAATGTGATTATCAAAGGAGAGTTTACTATCTACTTGGGTCCCCAGATCCCTTATTACGTCTTCTGTATTTAGGGGACTACCACCTATGTGGTATATCATAAATATATTTTCATATCTTGAAAACTATACAACCTAGACATCTATTATTAGAACATTTTTGTTAACCGGGCATAAGCTTTCACATCACAGCAAAGAATTCCTCTGTAAATCCATGTTTATCAAGATATTTATAGAAATATGAAATGTATGTTTAATTGTACAATTAGCACTACAAATAATGCTGGATAACTCTCAAGATGTACAGCTTACATTTGAAGTGTTAAGCACAGTTTTCTTCAGTAACATCTAAGGATTCACCTAAAATCATACTGCAGTTTGTAAGTCATTGGGTTTTTGAAGTGCTCAATACATATGGAAATATTGCTTATTTTCATAATTAATACCAAACAAGTAGCAACATTTCCAGAATAGTGTGATATAAACAAGTATTTTGAGTGCATCGTCCTGTCTCTCACACTGATGTTTCACACCATGCACCTCAGTAAAATGTAGGTCCCTTAGTTATGAAAATATAAACATACATTTGAAAATATTAATAATAAGTGACAAATAAAGATTAATTTCTCCTCTACAGGACATCCTAGACTAACAATCTTAGTGTCATTTTGTTAATAACTCCTTGTCCTTTCTAATACTTCCTGTTATTATCTGATAAGTCATTAAGTTAAAGAAGTCAGACTCAAAAAAGTTCTGGATGCCATAAGGAAGCATGGGTGGGAACTGGAAGAATACAAAAAAGGTGTTTTAGGCTTGAGAGAGTTAATATTATTTGACATTACCTACCGTACTGAGAATGTGTGCCAGAAATTAAAGTTTAGATGTATCAAAGAGATGTATTAAGGATGAATGCGCCACGGTAATGTACTTCTTGCAAACATGTTTCACTTCCTAGAAGAAAAAGTGAAAAATTAAATTTCAGCTGCCTTCTGCAACACAAACAAGCCTGACGTTAGTATGCATCCATTAGCACTACAGATAGTACTCATGGAATAAATTCCCCCTCTTAGGTAGCTATCTGTGTCACAAGTTCAACATGAAGTGAGCCTAAAGAAAGAGGACAGCTAATACAAAGTTCAAAGCCAGTTGAAAGTTTTACAGAGGGGGTCAGAATGATATTTTCACAATATTTTGATTAGGACTGTCACATTAAATGCACATGTGTACCACAGTAATATTTATGGCAGCAAATGTATCATTATTGCTTCCTATAGAAGCCCAATATAATGTATATAAAGTATGTTAAACATGACAATCATATTTAATGCAGAATGCACACGCATAGGTATTTTGTTACAATTCTTATGACTCATCACACATCATAAGTATGCGTTTATGACTATCTTTTCTGAAGTATGTATGTAAACTAACCCACCAGTGTATTACTCAGGTCATGCAACTGCATGAATCTGAAATGTAATAACAAACATAAATGCTACATTTTATATAGAAATGCATTCCCATGATTAAGTAATGTCACAGACATAGCTCAATCCGTTATTAAATTTTTATACATCTAATTACCACATTAAAATGTAAGTTCTCCTATGGCACTGATAGCTAAGAAACAAAGTTTAATAGTATATCTTTTTTTTCTCATGGGTTAAATTCCCAGGTAGCACGTCTCAATCTTACTAATGTGTAAGTCCCAGCACCCAATATGTCACATTTCATGCCATCTTTCCTCCAAACAACCAAAATTATAACAAACACCATAAAGCATGTCATTGTTTAACATTGGTGCATGTGTCAATAGTTTGAGCATCATATATGGCCATATCTCACTGCCATTTTTTAACACCTTCTGTTCTTCTTGATATAGTCAGTCTCAATGTGTCTGTCAAGCCATTGCTGTGCTTCCAATGGTGCAAATGTAGCAGGCAAGGCTGTGTATCTCTGAGCACAAGCTGTTACATGTGAGATCTGAATTGGATTCCATTTCAGACCCAGACTGCTGCAGACAGGAAGTTCAAATCTCATAGTCGGGGATTTGCATGTCTGTCTTCAATATCAGACACATAAAGCTTGGTGTATCAACTTCCAGTTAGGGGAAGAATTAAACATAGGGGAGGATGCCCCCATCCCCTCATCCTACTTTTATCATAAACATCTTGTCTGTATCACACTGATGAGGTCATCATGTCAAAAGTGTACTCTGTGCCCTTGCAACTCAAACTTCACCTATGGTGCTTGCAGCTAATTCTGTGTTCTGTACATGTAAATAGATAAGTACAGAGTTCAAAACCAACTTTAGTTAACTAATGTGATTGTGTGTACTGTCATGTACAATTCACAATGCTTACATCATAATATCAAAAATGACCTACATTAGAGGGCTCATATGAGTTTTCTTGTGGCACTGACTGTTGATACTGTGCTCTCTAGACTGCATAAGGACAAAGGAAGGAAAGTACAGAGGGAGGAGGTTTGAATACAGCAATGATTGACTACTGTATGTGTGTTTGTCAGTTGCGCTGTGTAGAGAAGGCTTCTAATGCATGTAGCCATGTATTGCTACTGTGTACTTCAACTACCTTCATACATTTTTATAAGAACAACATATGAAAGAATGGTGATGTCATCCATTCAAATGTGCAGTGTCACAATTGTAAAACAACATCTAGTGTGGCACATTTGATTCAGTCAGTGTTCTGTGCCTTGTAATCTTAGGTAGCTTGTTCAAATCCAGCCATTACTCCTTAGACCCACATGTGTCAGTATGTCTGTTTATGTACAGGTAGGTAACTATGTTGTCAGCCAGCTACCTGCCATGTACATGTATACTTGTGGATTCCTATTAAAACAATATATGCTCATTTTTGACACAGAAATGCATTACTGAGCAATGATGCTGCCATGGGATGACATTTGGTTTCCCAGGAGAAATGCTATAGCTTTTCCTGTGACATGAGGACATGAGACAATGTTTCTTAAGCTGTTGCTTAGTAAAGCATGTGTTCAGATCCATGATTATTATGCATGAATGCCATTCTCAAGTCAAAGTGATGAATGCATTACCCATCACATGTATTTGAGTATACATAGTAGCAGGCGGTGTTGTCTGAGAAAGACACATATAGCAACAGTCTTTTAAAAAAAGTAGAGGCACACATATCCCTTGCAGCAATAACATAATGTCATGGCTTCAAAAACCCAAATATCTCACAACTGTAGCACCACTTGCACAGTAGCGCATTCATTCCTCCCAATATCCTGCAGCTTCTGTCATCACATAAGTCAGGTGTTGAAAGCCCACATTGACTGGCTGTTAGCATAGTGTGTCTTAATACTGTTATGCATGAATGACATCCAAACGTGTTATAATGTGTACAATTACAGTAGGAAAAACACTTCCCAGCTCTTTTATCTCATACAAATTGCAATACAAACATATGATGTAATGACTTCACATAGGTGGAGTCTCACAGCCTTGCAAAGACTTCTACTGTGGTGTACGTGATTCATACACATGTCAGTGGTCAGTGGACTTACATACATTGCTGCTCAATTCCAGCAAAGGGCACAAACAACACTGCATGAAGTTATTGTTCTATATTTGTACTTTGGAGAAAGAAATGTACAGTTATTTTGTAATATCCTGGCAGTGAAAGTTTTCTGAGAATGTTGTGATGTGAGTGCTACTACAACACATGCATTCAGCAATGACTTGTATAACATGTCTACACAGATGCAATGTGTTTCAATTCTGGGACAGTGTAGTATAAAACAACAGGAACAGCTTCCTTGGCTGAGAAACATTGATATTACATTGATCTGTGTAGACATGTTATACAAGTCATTGCTGAATGCATGTGTTGCAGTAGCACTCATACCACAACATTCTCAGAACAACAATTTCACTGCCAGGATAATACAAAATACCTTTACATTTCTTTCTCCAAAGTACAAATATAGAATAATGACTTCATGCAGTGTTGTTTGTGTAATGTCAGTACACAGAATGTTGCCCTTTGCCAGAAATGACCAGCAATGTATGCAAGTCCACTGACTACTGAAGTGTATGAATCACATACACCATGGTGGAAGTCTTTACAAGGCTGTGAGACTCCACCTATGTGAAGTCATTACATCATATGTTTGTATTGCAATTTGTATGAGATAAAAGAGCTGGGAAGGGTTTTTCCTATTGTAATTGTACACATTATAACACTTTGGGATGTCATTCATGCATAACAGCATCAAGACACACTGTGCTTACAGTCAGTCAATGGGGGCTTTGAACACCTGACTTATGCAACAACAGAAGCTGCAGGATATTGGGAGGAATGAATGTGCCACTGTGCAAGTGGTGCTACAGTTGTGAAATATTTGGGTTTTTGAAGCTATGACATTATGTTATTGCTGGAAGGGATATGCGTGCCTCTACTTTCTTTAAAAGACTGTTGTGTGAACATTAGCATAGTTACCTCTTTGCCATCATTTAGACAGAGTTATATTGTACAAATAATCCTTAAATGCCTTTTATTACTTCACACACATTAATTCCATTTATTTGTGATGAGATCCATTGCTATATCATGTGGCAGATGCAGTCAATACACAGCTCTTTAGAGTGTGTAGCCTGATAGGCAAGGGTTTGAATTTATCCGTCTATCACATACCTGTGTCATGAACAAGTGGCTTAGACAAAGGAAGCATTTGTGTCACAGTCAGATGGCAGCATTTTCAAGGCATTGCCCTCCAGGGTAGGGGATCCATACCCATTAGAAAAGGAAAGGGCCATAAGCCTTTCAAATGTATTCAACAAGACACATACTGTGAAGATATGTGAAGGCTGCCAGTGAAGCTAGATAGAATTTGGTAGATAATTCTTTCATTTGTAAATATTAATATAAGCCACAGGCTTGTTCTCTTAAATGGAAGAAAATTGTGTTAAATGTTGAACGTCAAAAATGTAACAACAGTGCACTCTGCTGGAAGAAAGCTGATAAGTCAAGCCTTGTATGACTGATCTCAAACTTGGAGCCATGATGTCTGGGCCAGCAGATTCTTTCTATTGTTTTGAGACCAGAGTTAATTGCTAGATTTTACATATATAATGTCTTTAATTACTGTGGTTTCCTGATCAGGTGCAAGATCAAAGCTATGTTAAACTCTTGAGTTTCTGTTCGCCTGGGAAATCAGAGAAGAATGATGTAATCTAAAATGAGTCAGCAGTGATGTATTATCAATTTAAAAGACTGTCTCAGAGAGAGAGAGAGAGGGAGAGATAGATAGAGAGAGAGCATTTTGGATTTTGTCTAAAGCTGACAACTCACCAATACTCTGCTTTTGCTCTATATGTAACTTTATTTAGATCTGTGATTGCTCTTAGGAAAAGAAACAAAATAGTAAGTTTAGTCTAGCTGTTTTCTATATTTATGTCAGAACTATTCTACACCATTATTTTAAGCATGTTCCTGTGATGTCTGAACTCTTGGCTTGCACTGTGTAGCAAGAAGTATTGTCTTGTGTTTTTATTATTTATTATTAAATATTTTTGAACTTTTCAACTGTGGCTGTTTCATGTACAGATAATTTAAGCTATAGAGTACATTGCATGTATATAGTGATACTATACAAAGCCACTCCAATAGTCTTGCTGCTCAGTCACACTATTTGGATAATAATATTGCACAGTAATAATTGGACACCCCTTGGTAAGGGCCTTATTAGTAGCTGATATTAGTGGTTGCTGGTGGTGATTACTACCTTATAGCCTGGCAGGAAGGGGCATAGCTGGAGAACCTGTGCCAGCCTTCCCCAGGAGTGTCTGTGTATTTGTATATAACTCATATCTTAAAGAGTGTGTGTGTATCAGCTACTTGGACAAGGACACGAATCACTGGTTGGACAGAGAGGGTGCTGGAGTTTTTAGCTTGACCACTAGGCTGAGACCTGTACCCTATAGCTGTGCCAGTGGGGACTTTCATTGGGGATCTGGAGAAAAAGTGAGAAGCCAGCCCCAGACTGTGATCTCTGTGTGCTCTTAAGGGAAATTGTACTTTACTGTGTGTATAGTTGTTATCGTTCGCAATGTGCACACCCCTCACTGGTGTTAGTGGTGAGGATTGAGGCTCCTTGATTACTGACCAGTGCACAGGAGTCACATATTAATTATTTGGCAGTGCTGGGATATCCACACCACATAGTAATTGGTCAGCAACTGACTAGTAGTGGTGTGGATTGTGAATTCCTGTAGCTTGTGTACAGTGATCACTAAAGGTGTTTTTGTACTCTAACTCAGCCTCACAGTGAATATTCAGAGTTCAGATCACAATTGTTTTATTACTTTTGTTAGGTTAGCTAGTCAAGAAGAACAGGCAAGCATATCAGCAGAGGAGTATGGCAAGCTGTCAAGGAGTTGGCTGAGATGTGCCAGGCTAAGGGACTGGTGCATGGAAACCTGACTAAGGCAGAAACGATTGCAGCTTTGGTCATAGCTGCATCAGAAAACAGCAATCAGGAGGGTGATCAGACTGGCCATGGAGATACACAACACTCAGAGAATGGACAACTCAATCTTTTTACAGAGGACTTAAAAATCCATCTGAAGCTAAAGAGACTTGAGTTGGAGGCCAGGCATTTGTAAACAGAAGCAGCAGAGAGACTGAGACATCTACAGGCTGAGGAGAATGACAAACTGCTATGCCAGGAAGCTGAGGAAAAGGAGAGGCAGAGTCAGCACATAAAGGAGATGCTGACTCTTCACCAGAGTCATGGAGGTAATGGGGGAGGGAGTAACTGGACCCCAGAAGCAAAAAAGGTCAGTAAATTTCTTCTGCAGTTTACAGAGGGGGGATAGTTTTGATAGTTTCATTCATATGTTTGAAAGGGTATGTAAACAGCTTGATGTTGACCAAAGGCTCTGGGTACGGTTCCTGTAACTATTCTGTCCAAAATGTCTGACCATGATTTCTTAAATTATACTGCTAAGAATTGTCTGTTTGAATTTTTTAAGCTAACACCTGAAACTTATAGGAAAAAGTTTTGTGAGCATAGACGCAAGGCAGATGGAAATGTGTGTGAACATGTTGATTAACTGAGCACTTATTTTAATAGGTGGGTGAGTGAATGTCAGGTCACCACTTCTGAAGGGCAGGCAGACTTTTTGGTAAGGAAACAAGCCCTTAGCATTTTGCCTGAGGACAAGAGTATCTGGTTAGCTGATAGACAATGTGCTATTTCAGATGACTTGGGGAAGATGGGAAACCTATACCTAGCAAGCAGGGCATCCCTGCACAGGAAAGGGACCCCCAGTACTGCTCATGGGTCTAAAGGAACCCATGGTGGGTGGCCCAGACTGCCCCAACAGAATCTGCCAAAAGCAGGGGAAGCCAGTAGTCCAGGTACACATCCAAGACCTAGGGTTAAATGCTTTGAATGCAACCAGTGGGGCCATGTGGCATATAGATGTCCATGGAAGCAAGGTGGGGAACAAAAGGTGAGAGAGCCAGTAAGTTGGAAAGACAAAATGCCAATAGTATGCTGTCTTGAGACGATAGGGGTACTGAGCTACCATCCTGCATATGTCCTGATAGGGAAGGATTTTGATGAGGCAGTACCATGTGCTTATACAGTTACACACAGTCAGGCTTCAAGACAAGCATGTGGGTCTGGTAGCCTGGAGGAGACCCAGACAAACCACATACTTGCAGCCAGGACTGGTGAGGTGTTACTTCAGGGAGGGAGCTACTCTGTAGCAGTGAGACTGAAGGTGAGCCACAGCTGAATGTGGGTGCTGATGTTCCCTTGGACAGAGTGACTGCAAAGGTAGAGGTGAATAGTAGTACTCAGGCTGACAGTGAGGCACCACTGTCAGAGGAAGGGGAGCTGGGAAGGGTTACAAAGAGAGAGTTTAGACAGGCTCAGCTCTCAGACCCTACATTGCAAGGCCTGAGGCAGTTAGCTAGTGAGGCGCATGATTCTCAGTGGAAAAGGGAAATCTTTATACTGGGACAAAGGGTTACTGTATAGAGAATGGACCCCTGAGGAAGGGCTAGAAGGTGAGAGGATACAGCAGTTGGTAGTGCCTAGTGCCTACAATCTGGCACTTTTAGCCATACCCCATGATATTCCCTTTGCAGGTCAAATGGGCATAAAACATACAAAGAGATGTATTATGCAGACTTCTACTGGCCTGGAATTTCCAGAGATTAACAGGGTACTGCAAGACCTGTGAGCAGTGCCAAAAGGTAGGCAAGGCAGGAGACAAGGTGAGAGCTCCTTTGATGTCTTTGCCTGTGATTGAGAAGCCATTTCAGAGGGTAGCTATGGATATTATGGGGCCTCTGAGTATCCCAAGTTCCACAGGGACAAAGTACATACTAATGGTAGTAGATTATGCTACAAGATACCCTGAAGCAGTGGCTTTGTCCTCCATTGAGGCAGAAAAGGTGGCAAATGCTTTGTTAGAGATTTTCAGCAGAGTAGGTTTCCAAAAAGAAATACTGACTGACAGAGGTGCCATTTTCATGTCAGACCTGCTGGCTTATCTGTGGAAGTACTGTGGGGTGAAGCACCTGAAGACCACCCACTACCATCCCCAGACTAATGGTCTTGTTGAGTGGTTAAGTTCTACAATCAAGTCCATGCTACAGGCATTTGCAGACCAGTTTAAGAGGGGGTGGGACAAATACTTGTCCCATCTGTTGTTTGCTTACAGAGAGGTTCCCCAGGAATCCACAGGTTTTTCACCCTTTGAGTTGCTGTATGGGCAAAGGGTGAGGGAACCTTTAGATTTAATTTGTGATGAGTGGGAAGTTGAGTGTGAATCTCACAAGAAGTCTGTTGTGGCATATGTCCTAAACCTCTGGACAAGGCTCAGGGAACTCATGGCCTTGGCCCAGGAGAACCTGGCAGAAGCCCAACAGCAGAAAAAAGTCTGGTATGACAGGAATACTCAAGCTAGAGAGTATGTTGTAGGGCAGCAGGTAATGGTTCTCATTCCTGTCATACACACCAAGCTGCAAGCAGCATGGGAGGGACCCTACAAGGTGGTAAGAAATGTAAATGATGTTAACTACATGGTGAAACTGCTCGGCAGGAGCACAAATTGTACAATGTTAACATGATGAAACCTTACCATGATAGGGAGGCCCTTGTGCTGAGTATTTGCAGTGGACTGCAGGAGGAGTTTGAGGGAGATCTGGTGACTGATCTCCTCAGTGAGGGTTGGACTGACACCTCAGTGGAAGTGGTAGCAATCTCCTACCCAGGTTCCAGAAATGCGAGCAGTGTTACTGGAGTTTGGGGACATGTTTACTGGGAAACCAGGGTGTACCCACCTGGTGCAGCACCAGGTGAATACAGGACCACAAAGGCATATTAGGCAGGCCCCTTATAGGGCACCTGAGAGAGTCAAACAGTCTCTGAGAGAGGAGATATAGGAGATGTTGGAACTAGGGGTAATTCAAAACTCCAACAGTCCCTGGTCCTTCCCAGCGGTGCTGGTGCCAAAGAGGGATGACAGCACCAGGTTCTGTGTTCACTACAGGAAATTAAATTGTCACACAGGGTCAGATGCTTACCCCATGCCTAGGACAGATAAGGACATAGAGCAGCTGGGTGAGGCTAAGTATCTTACCACCATTGATCTTATCAAGAGTTACTGGCAGGTGCCCTTAACTCCCAGTGCTAGAGAGAGGTCAGTCTTTGTGACTCCTTTTTACCTGTATGAGTTCACAAAGATGCTCTTTGGGATGAAAAATGCCCCAGTGACTTTCCAGAGGCTGGTAGATCAAATTCTAGCAGGAGTAGGAGGGTTTGCCTTTGCTTACCTAGATGATATTGCCATCTACAGCCATTCCTGACAAGAGCACCTTCAGCATGTCAGGGAGGTGCTGGACAGACTACAGAGGGCAGGGTTAACTATTAAGCTGAGCAATTGTCAGGTGGGTATGGCAGAGGTCTCCTGCCTGGGACATAGAGTGGGGAGTGGTAAGATCAGGCCAAAACCTGCCAAAGTGAAGCCATTCAGGCATGGCCTGCACCTGTTATCAAAAAGCAGGTGAGGGCCTTCTAAGGGACAGCAGGGTGCTACAGAAAATTTGTCCCCAGTTATAGTACAATAGCTGCTCCCATCACAGACCTAACAAAGAAAAACAGGCCAGATAAAGTAGTGTGGACCCCAGCATGTGAGCAGGAATTCCAGAAGCTTAAAGAAGCTTTGGGAGGACCATCTGTGTTAGCCAGTCCAGATTACAGCAACAAATTTGTTGTGCAGGTGGATGCTTCAAACCATGGGGTGGGGGCTGTACTTAGCCAGATTTCTTCAGAGGGAGAAGAGCACCCAGTAGTTTATCTCAGCCATAGGCTCAAACCCAGGGAGGAATGCTATGCAGCTGTAGAAAAGGAATACCTAGCCATTGTGTGGGCACTGCAGAAGCTTCAGCCTTATCTGTATGGAAGAAAATTCACTGTAGTTACAGATCACAATCCCCTAACATGGTTACACCAAGCCAGCAAGCAAAATGCCAAGTTGCAAAGATGGAGCCTAGGGTTGCAAGCATATATGCCAGTGCATCACCGCAGTGGGGTTTACAATGAAAATGGGGATGGGCTCTCAAGACAAGGAATGGGGTAAGGTATACTCAAATAGACCTAACCCTCTCAAGCAATGTTTCTCAAGGGTCACTTGAAAAACTAGCTTGATTTGTCTGGGAGGAAGATATGTAAAGATATGTGAAGGCTGCCAGCCTAGCTAGAAAGAATTTGGTAGATAATTCTATCATTTGTAAATATTAATATAAGCCACAGGCTTGTTCTCTTAAATGGAAGAAAATGGTGTTAAATGTTGAACGTCAAAAATGTAACAACGGTGCACTCTGCTGGAAGAAAGCTGATAAGTCAAGCCATGTATGAATGTTTGATCTCAAACTCAGAGCCGTGATGTCTGGGCCAGCAGATTATTTCTATTGTTTTGAGACCAGAGTTAATTGCTAAATTTTACATATATAATGTCTTTAACTGTTGTGGTTTCCTGACCAGGTGCAAGATGAAAGCTACATTAAACTCTCAGTTTCTGCTAGCCTGGGAAACCAGAGAAGAATGATGTAATCTAAAATGAGTCAGCAGTGATGTATTATCAATTTAAAAGACTGTCTCAGAGAGAGAGAGAGAGAGAGAGAGCATTTTGGATTTTGTCTAAAGCTGAC
Source organism: Protopterus annectens (assembly GCF_019279795.1). NCBI lineage: Eukaryota > Metazoa > Chordata > Ceratodontiformes > Protopteridae > Protopterus > Protopterus annectens. Next base: position 1,361,541,180 of record NC_056731.1, read on the forward strand.
AACTCACCAATACTCTGCTTTTGCTCTATATGTAACTTTATTTAGATCTGTGATTGCTCTTAGGAAAAGAAGCAAAATAGTAAGTTGAGTCTAGCTGTTTTCTATATTTATGTCAGAACTATTCTACACTATTATTTTAAGCATGTTCCTGTGCTGTCTGAACTCTTGGCTTGCACTGTGTAGTAAGAAGTATTGTCTTGTGTTTTTATTATTTATTATTAAATATTTTTGAACTTTTTAACTGTGGCTGTTTCATGTACAGATAATTTAAGCTCTAGAGTACATTGCATGTATATACTGATACTGTACAAAGCCACTCCAATAGTCTTGCTGCTCAGTCACACTTACTATTTCGATAATAATATTGCACAGTAATAATTGGACACCCCTTGGTAATGGCCTTATTAGTAGCTGATATTAGTGTTAATGGTGGTGATTGCTACCTTATAGCCTGGCAGGAATGGGCATAAGCTGGAGAACCTGTGCCAGCCTTCCCCAGGAATGTCTGTGTGTTTGTATATAATTCATATCTTAAAGAGAGTGTGTGTGTGTGGGGGGGCCTATAGCTGTGCCAGTGGGGAGTCTTATTGGGGATCTGGAGAGAAAGAGAGAAATCAGCCTCAGACTGACTGTGATCTCTGTGAGCTCTTAATGGAAATTGCACTTTACTGTGTGTGTATTTGTTATCCTTCCTAAAGTGGATGCCCATCACTAGTGTTAGTGGTGAGGACTGAGGTTCCTTGATTACTGGGCCAGTGCATGGGCATCACACATACAATATGTCTATTTCTGTAGTATAAGAAAGTAATAACAAAATTCAAACCACCACACTGTAAAATGCCAGTTATTTATTAAGACACTCAATGTAAGCACTTTTGGGTGAAGTACCCCTAATCAGACAATTCACAAATAAACTGAATCATATTTAAAACACAAAATAGCCAATCACAGTCAATGTTGGGCCCTCCTCATCTTGAGGGCAGGTTTAATGGGAATAACCCCATTCATCCCAGGTGGTCTATGTGCACACATCTCTATAATCCATTTACTTTCATAGTACTCTGTCAAATTGCCTATGTCACTCCCTCTCCTGGATAACTTAACAGTCTGTAACACCTTAAAATCAAAGGTATGGCCAGTATGTTCACTTACATGCTGATATAGAGCATTGTGGGTATTATCTGTGCGTATTGTTGATAAATATTTCAATATTCTATTTTTTAATTTACAGTTGGTCTTACCCACATAGAACGAATAGCAGTCCCTGCACTGAGCTAAGTAGACATCTGTTGTATGGCAATCTGCATATGATGCCAATGAATATTGTTTACTGGTAACAGAATGGATAAATAAATTGTTCTTCCTAATATATTTACAGGCTTTGCAGTGTTGACATGGAAAAGTTCCCTGATCTGTGATGTTATTGGTACATCTCCTAGATTTCTCATTATATAGAAGATCATTTAAGCTTTTATTTCATTTAAAACAGAGCAGTGGTTTGTGAGTTATAATTTCTTTTAATCTATTATCTGTGGGTAATACATCCCAGTTTTTCCTGATGAGATCACAAATACCTCCTATGTTGTTGCTATACTTCAAAGTTACTCTTAGAGGTTGTTTCAAACTCCCTGTATTATTCTGGTAATCAGTTATATCACCAGAAAGCCAACGTTTAGCCTTAGTTAATCTTTTGTTAGTACATTCCTCATATGCTAAGTTTATTTTATCATCCTGTAGCCTCTCTCATGAATAATATGCTTTAACTCTAGTTACTTCTGTTTAAAACGCATTTCATCTGTGCATAGCCTAGATGTTCTGTAAAACAGTCCCTTAGTTACATTATCAAATGCTTGGCTAGCATGCATGCTATCATAGGGTAGAAGCGTATTGTGCCAACAGTCCTTCCTATATATCATGGTGTCAATTATATCATGGTCATTTCTAGTTAAACGAACATCTAGAAAATCTATACTGTTGTCAGAATAGGTCACATTAAATCTTAAAAAAATCTGTTGTTGTCTCCAAGTAGGCTACGAAGTCATATAACTCATCACTAGTACCTCCCCTTAATAAAAACACATCATCAACAAAACATGTATAGTACTTCAGTTGTTGCTGCCATCTAAACATATTGTCAAATATAAGGTGATTCACCCAGTATTCCAACACAAGGTTGGCATATGAATTCGCACAGGGGGTGCCTATGGCTATACCACAATTCTGGTGATATATACCATCGGCAAACATAAAGATGTTGTTGCTTAAAACACAAATCAACAATACAATAATCCTATTAACTTGAATAGGTGTTAAACAAATTTCATTACTTAAAATTCTTTCTATGGCCATTAACCCATAGTCTTTAGAAATAACTGTGAATAAGCTATTTATATCCAATGTTACAAATAAGCATCTGCTGTTATCAGTCATTAGACTAAGATAAGAGTGTAAGGACTGCAAAAAATTTGGTGTGTCTTTCAAAACTCTAAATATTTTGCTTAGGCTATCCTTGAGTTGAGATTCTATACAGATGGAGGCATGTTCTGTGACCCACCCTCTACCAAAAACAATGGGACATAGGGGTGGGTCCTGAAAATCTTTGTGTATTTTAGGATAGGCTTTAAAGACTAGTATTACAGGGTGTTCAACCCACAAAAATCTAAAGGTGTTTTCTGTGATCTGGTTGCTACTTTTTAAGTTTAAAAATTCTCGCTTCACCCTATTGATAATCATTGTTACTTCCAGGGGTGATAAGCGCTGGTATGTGGTATTATCTCTAAGCATATCTAAAACCTTATTGTTATAAATGTCAGTATTCATCACAATGACTGCCCCTCCCTTGTCAGCTAGATTGATGTTAATATCAGTATTAGCTATTAATGACTGTAATGCCTGCTTTTGTTCCTTGGTCAAATTGTTAAAAACATGACACTGCTTATTACTAAAAAATTGCATCAAATCTGCTTCACAAGTTTTAAGAAATGTTTCAATTACTGGGCTTAGGGGAGGGTTAAACATACTAGGTTGTCTGGGTTCAGTAGTTCGCATTGCATCATTATTGCCAAACATTTTCTTTAACTTAAGGTTTCTCCCAAACAGCCTAAGTTCAATAATTAAACCACTTAAACATTGACCTGTACTAGGGACAAACATTAGGCCCTTATTTAAAACATAGAGCTCTGCTTCGGTTAAAACAGTAGTGGATAAATTATAAACATTGCAGTAATAAGCATAAAAGTCACTATTTGTAGTCATACAGAAGTTTTCTGTCATTTGGCGCCTTGGTAATATGGTGGCTGGTTCAACTGATGAACCTTTTTCTTCACCGGGACTGGGAGAACTGGAAAAGTGTTATTGGACACCTTCGGTTTAGCTCCTAACATATTCACATTGGATGTAGATGCAACTTGCGTGCTGTTTAGATCCCTAGAGCTCCATGAATCAGCTTCATTTTCTTCAGTACTGGGTGTAACTGTAGTCTCATGAGATGTTACAACATGCATAGAGGTTTGTGACTTCCTTTTATCACCTCCTTCACCTGGAATTAAGGTGGAATGCTCTTACTTCCTAGAAGTAGATTGAGTATGTGGTCAAGTAGCATTCGCTTCCTTTGGCCATGTAAAAATGTTTCCTTTTAGGAAGCTTGATAATCTCTCTGCAATTTCTTGCTTTTGATGCATTGTAACTTTGCATCATAGGTGGTGATAGTACAGTACAGATCATGGAGTTTAACCTGATATCACTCCTCCTTAAATTTCAGTTCCATTTCCCTCTGCTTATCCTCCACAGATTTCACTAATTCTTTCTCTGTATGGAGAAATAATTAATTGAGTAAATGCATATAGGAGAAGCTTATTTCTAGATTTAGCTGTTGCCACTTTGCTAGCAGCGATGAATATTGCTCACCATATATGGGCATGCATAACACCCGTATGCCCCAAGGAACAATTTTATGGTGCAAGCAAGCCTCAAAATGCAATTTCTGCCATGGGAGGTGTTTTAGTTTGCATAGGTCTCTTTCTGAGGCAGTAATATAATCCAAAAAAAGCATGTCGCCTTCTTTCTTTTCAGTATCTTCAGGTACAAAACCATTGTAAGTTATGAGATTGAAATTTAGCAAAGGACTATTCTTCTTAGTAGTAAGCTGTTTAAACAAATCTGTACCTGCATGAGCACTATTAGGTTCTGAAGGTCGATAATGCAGTTCTATATCTTCTGTAAATTTCTCAGCCATGTGTGCAAAGTCCCACAAACACAAGAAGTCTAAAAGAATCAAAACAACGCCTAGAACACTAAAGGTTTGAATTCAGCAACCAAAACAAGTGATGAAAGTAATAACAAAATTCGAACCACCACGCTGTAAAATGCCAGTTATTTATTAAGACACTCAACGTAAGTTCTTTTGGGTGAAGTACCCTTCATCAGACAATTCACAAATAAAGTGAATCATATTTGAAACACAAAATAGCCAATCACAGTCAATGTTGGGCCCTCCTCATCTTGAGGACGGGTTTAATGGGAAAAAACCCATTCATCCCAGGTGGTCTATGTGCACACATCTCTGTAATCCATTTACTTTCATAGTATTCTGTCAAATTGCCTATTGTTTACTGGTAACAGGGTCCAGAATATATTTGTATTTCAGGATAGACTTTAAAGACTGGTATTACAGGGTGTTCCACCCACAAAAATCTAAAGGTGTTTTCTATGATCTGGTTGCTACTTTTTAAGTCTAAAAAAACACAGTTCTGTTTTAAATGAAATAAAAACTTAAAATATCTGCTATGTATTAAGAGATTTAGGAGATGTACCAATAATATCACACATCAGGAACTTTCCCATGTCAACACTGCAAAGCCTGTAAATATATTAGGAATAACAATTTATTTACCCATCCTGTTACCAGTAAACCATATTCATGTCTACTTAGCTCAGTGCAGGGACTGCTATTCATTCTATGTGAGTAAAACCAACTGTAAATTAAAAAATGGAATATTGTAGCATTTATCAGCAATATGCACAGGTAATACCCACAATGCTCTAAGTGAACATACTGGGCATACCCTTGATTTTATGGTGTTGCAAACTGTTAAGTTATCCAGGAGATTGGGTGACATAGGCAATTTGACAGAATACTATGAAAGTAAATGTATTATAGAAATGTGTGCACACAGACCACCTGGCATGAATGGGATTATTCCCATTAAACCCATCCTCAAGATGAGGAGGGCTCAACATTGACTGTGTTTGGCTATTTTGTGTTTTAAATATGATTCAGTTTATTTGTGAATTGTCTGATGAAGGGTACTTCACCCGAAAAGTGCTTACGGTGAGTGTCTTAATAAATACCTGGTATTTTACAGTGGGGTGGTTCGAATTTTGTTATTATTTTCTTCACTTGTTTTGGTTGCTGAATTCGAACCTTTAGTGTTCTAGGCCCTGTTTTGATTCTTTTATTTCTGTGGTATCACAAGTTGACAGACATCTTTATGTCCTGGCATGTGTTTGAGTCTGGCAAGATACAAATGATCGGGTCTATATTAGAACATCAAAGTTTCAAAACTTTGAATGTTCTAATATCAAACCCTATTCAGTGAATGCTGAAAATAGCAAAGCTACAGAAAACCGAATTCTTTCCTAAGGAAAGAATTTGGTTGCCCGTTTCTGTCGCTTCGCTATTTTCAGTACTGTGGTGGAAAGTTACAGGTCGGGTTCAGGTAAGTGTGCAATTGGGTGCAGGTTAGGTGAGTGAGGGTTAGGGCGCAGGTCAGATAAGTGTGTGATTGTGTGGACGTGAGGGTTAGGGCGGGGTGGGTGAGTTAGGGTTAGGGCGCAGGTGAGGTGAGTGTGCGATAGTGATGGACCTTTGGGTTAGGGTTTGGGTTAAGGTAAGTGGATAGTTAGTGGTGTATGAACAGTTTAGTGTAGGGCTAGATGTAAGATTTTAGTTGTATGTGTGTGTAGATTGCTGTTTGTTTGGTGTGTTTGTGCTGTGTGTATGTGCTTTGGAGCAGCAAATTTTTCCCTAGGAAAAAAGTCGCTGTTCTGCATGTTCGATGTTGTAAGCGTTCACTGAATTGGGTTTGATATTAGAACATTCGAAGTTTTGAAACTTCGATGCTCTAATATAGACCCAAATGATCAGTATGCCATCGATTGTTCACAAGCATTACTTAATTTCCAAATAAGAATGTACTGTATTGAATGTCTTCCTCCAAACATTTATGCAGTACTGTAATTTTTTTCTTCACAGTGTGCAGCTTTATAGGACATAAGCACTTATGTAATAACATGTCTGCCTGTATGGCAGGATGCCATATCTTAAAGTGTAATTGGGCACATGTTAGGACACCTACTTGTGCGTCTGTGTTGTTTACATGCTGTTATGGCAGTGTTCTTTATAATGTCTTATGAGCATGACCAGTATAATCATGTAGTAAATGTGCTCCACTTACAGAGACCTTGAACTACTGCGATGTCATTACATCTGTACTGTCATTTGTCACTTGTGAGTTTTGAGTGCTATTATATTAGTGGCTATGATGTACATGAATATAAAACATGTGCTTGTCTAATAAATGTGTTAATGTAATATACCCCCATCTATGGTTATCTAATGACATCAAATAATAAAACACGTCCCTTTCTGCTGTCCATGATGCATGACACAGCAGCTATATGGCTCATGCCTTGTTTATACCTGTTGTGTGAGGTCAATCTGACATAAAAAAAAAATACCCATTGTGAACATTTCAAGTTGGAGTTATGCTAGAAGGCGGGTCCCCCATCAATTTCTTCTACTTTCATCACAAATATCATCTCTGCAACACACTGATGAAGTCATCCTTTCAAATGTGCAGTATGTCAGTGTTGTAACATGTCTTCTCCTGTGGCTCTTGCAGTTGATAAGGTGTACTCTAGATCTGAAGGAGATTCAAGTTCAACAGTGTGGAACTGATATGAGTGTTTGTGTGTATATAGTACTACGTAGGACAGGCTTTGCCCACACATCTGATGTGGACACTTCCACTCAGGAGAAATATTTAATCTAGAGTAGCCCCCCCATCAATATCTTGCATTTTTAACCAAAATACATTCTCTGCAATACACCGATGTGGTCATCCTTTCAAATGTGCGCTCTCTCATTGTTGCAATCAGACTTTTCCTGAGCCACTTGTGGTTTATACTGTGTACTCTAGATCATGTAAGTAGATAGGTAGGTGGTTCAAATCCAACAGTGTAGAACTGGTATGGATACATGTGTCTACTGGCAGGTAAACATGGCTTCACTTCCACTCTGACAATGCATTTGCAGTGAAACAGGGCTCAGCCATCTATTTCTTTGCCTTTTAACACAAACAATTGTGCTACATACTTGATGAGGTCATCCTTTCAAATGTGCTCAATCTCATACTTACATTTAGACTTCTCCTGTGGTGCCTGTGGTTGATACTGTGTTATCTAGATTGTGGAACATAGGAAGGTGGTTTGTATCCAGCAATAACTCACTAATGAGAGGGTGTATGTTTCCCGAGTGCTAGGTAGGAATGGATTCATCTACTGGTATAATGTGTAGCTTTACAGTGATAGTGGGCTCTCCCATTACTTTCAGTCACTTTTAGCTCACATATCACCCTATCAAACCAGTGATGATATCATCCTTTCAAATGTGCACCCTCATACTTGCAAACAAATGTCTCATGAAGTGCTTGCAATTCATGCAATGTTCTCTAGCTTAAGATCTTAGTTAGGTAGTCAGTTCAAACCCAGACATTACTCCATAGACTCAGTTGTGTGTATGAAAGTACGTGTAAGTAAGAATTATGTCACCCACATATCTGACGTGTATATGTCTGGCCAGAGAGGACACTTTCACTACTTTAGGTCCTTTTTATCACAGACAACTGTTTTGTTAAACACTGATGAGCTCATTTGCTGAACCCTCCTTATAGTAAGCCTTCTCCTGTGGCATCAGGAAGCAATGCAATGTTCAGTGGCTTGCGGGCTTAGTAAGCTATGAATTTGAATCCAGCATTATTCATGTATTTGTGTTTCTACATTTACAAGAATGAATGGATTATGCAGCACAAGTGGTTTGCGTACGCCTTCCATAATTCAGTACTTTGTGGCAAAGAGACAGATCACTCCACTCTTTCAATCAATTTAAAGGCACACATATTCCTTGCAGCACAAACGTGATGTAATGTCTTCAAATAGGCACAGTCTGACATTTGAGGTAAGACTTCTCCTGTGGTGCATGCAGTTGAGTCAATGTCCTGCTCCTTGTATAGAGAGGTGTGTTCCTGAAACAGGCAGGGACTGAGTAGAATAAGTATATGTCAGTATACTGCTATACTTGAATTACATCCGCAGCAGTTTTAACATGTGCGATTACAATGGGAGAGCTCCTCCATTATTTTTAGTCCACTGCTTTGCACCACAATGATGATGTCATGCCTTAAAATATGCTCTGTCTCATGGCTGTGATACAACTTCACCTGTGGTGCATGTGGTTAATACACAATTCTGTAGACTGTGGATTTACATGGGTAGCTGCTCAACTCCAGCAAAGGACAACATAATATGAGTATACTGATGTGACACAGAGACACATACAACACTGTATCAATTCTTTTTTCTAACAAAGCCATTTCACTACATTGGGGATTTCATATCAGTCAAATAGGTGCTTTGTGATGCTTGTGATGAGAATTGTTCTGTGGCACATGCAGTTAGTAGTAACTTATATAGCATCTGTAGCCAGATAACAGAGGTTCAAATCTAGGAACATATATTTGAAAAACAATATGGATGAACAAGAGTGGCTTAGCCAAGCAACAGTGATATTGATAAATCACAATTATGTAAATAGTAACATTGCTACATCATTTTGATTCATCAGTATAATTTCTATTGGATGAACTAACATCAAAAGTCTTTCTTATTTCATATCTTGAAGTGTGTTCTTTGTGACACCTTCCATTACTAGCTCCTGTGACAGATACAGTTAATACAGAATTTTGGAGCATGTGGAGCATTTTTGGCAGGGATGTGAATCTGGTACGATTTGTCAGTCAGGGAATTGTAATAGACAGGAGTGTCATTGTCAAAATATGAAGATGTAACACAGTAAAAGGGCCACTTTCTTAGGTCTCAGACACCATGTTAGAGGAGCCATAACCATTACAGTATGATACTGATGTAATCCCTTAAAGTGGGCCCTTTATGATATGTCAGATATGCTTCTTTCTGTGGCATCAAAGGTTGATACACCTCTGTCTGCAATCAGACCTCAGCATGTGTTTGAGTCTGGCAATGGTTAAGTATTTCAGTGAATGCTCACAGGCATTTTTTATTTTCACAAAATAATGACATGTATGGCATTACTTCTGTGATGATGTGAGGAATTGTCAGATATGCCAGAAGAAGTAGGGCAGCAGATGTGTAACATATGCCAACATGGCTAGAATTTTGTAAAAGCTGGAATTTTGTAAATAATTATATGTCATTTGTATATCAAACTGATTTGTACAGATGCTTGTGTTTAACAATGCATTTGTAAAGTTGTTTGTGTTAGAAATGCATCAACAGTATGCCCTGCTGGACAGAAACGAAATATACATGTATATCAGACTGTACTGTATTGCATTTGTTTAAATGTATATGTTTTAACAGAGAAAACAGGAAAAGAAGAGGCTAAGCTCAGGTCCAGCTAACCTTGAAATAGGAAGAAATTAAATTACTGGGCCTAGGCCATAAAGATTTTATCTCATAGTTTTGAATAAAGCCGGAGACACAATGTCTGTAAGAAGCATGGTTTTCTAGTTTCTGTAGGAGGAGTAGAACTTTACAATTGTTTTATGACTTCCGTAAGCTGCGCCAGATCTGAGAAATGCTCTTTTGTGTGTATTATTGAAATTTAAGTGCCAAATGCTGGCAGTTTCTAGCAATTGGAGTTGCATGGGAACCAGATGTCAGATGACCAGATGTATGTGATATCATTCTGTACAGAAATAATGTTTTAATATTAGGTGAGACAGACGTCTCAGGGCAGTCTGTTTCTTGCAACCTGACATAGAAGAATTCCTCACCTACTTCATCTTGCCTTGCTCTATTAAGCAAATAGTAACAGTAATTATTTAGATCAGTCAGGAAAATGTAGTGAGAATAGTTAAGTATTGTTTTTCTGTAACTGTGTGAATCTTTACAGCTGTATTATTTTTAATACTTCCTGTGATTGAAACTCTGGTATTTACTGTAAATAGATATTTCATATTTTCAAGATCTTTTATTATTTATTATTAAATATATTTAAACTTTTCATTGTGGATGATCCTTTAGAGAATATTTCAACCTTTAGGAGTACTTATATCGATTGGTGACACTGTGGCCACTCCTGAAGCCTAGCTGTTTGGTCAACATTACCATTTGTATTAATATTAATTTCACTCAGTATAAGTGGGTACCCTTGTAAGAGCCTTGCAGTGTCTGGTGGCTGTGCAACCACCTTATAGTCTGGGCAGAAGGTGGCATAGCTAGTAAATCTGTACAAGCCTTTTGTGTGTGTGTGTGTGTGTGTGTGTGTGTGTGTGTGCGTGTGTGCGTGTGTGCGTGTGTGCGTGTGTGCGTGTGTGTGTGTGTGTGTGTGTGTGAGAGCTGCTTGGAACAGGGACATGAAGCACTTGTTTCACAGAGATGGTGCTGGAGGACTTGGCTTGGACACTCAGCAAAGGACTTAACCCTATAGCTGTGCTAGTGTGGAGCCTTACTGGGGCCCCAGAGGGAGAAATATATAAAGAAATCCAGACCCTGGGCTGACTGTGTTCCCTGCATGCTCTTAAGGGAAATTGTGCTTGATGCAGAGAGGTCTGCACCTGGAAATACTGAGCATTCCAAGTGAGCATCCCTCTCCAGTGTCAGTGGTGAGGATTCAGGCTTCTTGATTACTGGCCCAGAGTGTGGACGTCACAGCTTCATACAAACATTTACTCATATATTTTATTATTTTGATCACACTTCTTTTCCCAGTTAGGGGTCCACACAGCAGATCACCTGTCCGCTCATGATTGGCAGTGGAGTTTTACAGTGTTGAGTTTCCAGCCCAGCATCCAACCTTCCACAGAAGACACACACACTCACGCCTAGGGCCAATTTAGAGTCTCCAATCCACTTACAGCATGTCTTTGGGATGTGGGAGGAAACCAGAGCACCTGGAGGAAACCCACACAAACGCAGGGAGGACATGCAGACTCCACACAGAAGGTGCCCCAGCCAAGGATCGAACCGGAGAACCTCTTGCTGTGAGGCAACAATGCTAACCGCTGCACCACTGTGGCTGCCCCATTATTTTGATCACACTATAGGGCTTAAGAGGAGATCAGGGCTTATTAGTCATTTCTTATTATGTACTATGCTGTATAATCATCACAAAATGTGGGTGGGCCTGTGTTATGATATTTTCTTCTGGTTTTGTGTTGGGTCACTGGTGTTGCTGTAGTCTTTGATGTTCTTCCTTGTAAGCATGCCCAGTATAATGATTCATTAGATGTGAGCTGTTTGGCAAAAAGCACATTAAGTAGTCAATGCCCTGACCCAGTTCTTGCAATTTTCTTCTTTGTCAAAAATAAATAGAATTAGTTACTGGAAGATTGGCTTATTGTCCATGCAATGGACTTATTGACCTACATGCAGAGAATGTCAACATTTGTCAGAGATCAGTGTACAGTTGGTGTATGTGAAATGTAATTTTTTATAAGGTCACTTAAAAATGTACATAAATGTTCTTAGGTTCATATGTTTATAGGAGGCTACTAGGCTAATGGCCCTAGGGCCTTCACAAGCCTAGCAGTGTAATACCCTACCATTGTTAGATGGTTCCCTAATTAACCATTGATTTATGATCAGCACTGGCTGCCCCGTCCATGAGAGACATAGGTGCCACCCCAGGGGGTGAATTTATGCTCTCCCATCCAGTTGTTTGGCTTACATGTAAATAGGGTCATTGAGGAGCTCTGCTTAATGGGAATTGAGAGTTTATTCCAGGCTAGCAGCAGTCTCTGGGAGACATATCTGTCTCTCCAGCATGTTTTGTTTAAATCACAGACTAGGCTGAGATCTCTGGAGTAGAGAGTGACTCTTGCCCATTTGATTTGCAGGCGTGCAGCATTTCCATTAGGGCAGGGTCAGAGACTGTTCTGTAGGCCAGGTACAGGTTGCCTCTCAGCAGCCTGTAGGGCACAGAGAACAGCAACAGGGCTTTCAGTGTATCCATGCAGATAATGTTTTGGAGCCCCTGAATTCTCTTAGTCAGGAACCTCTGTGGTCTCTTCAGCTGCTGCAGGTGTCTGGTGAGGTACATGCAAAGGGGAGCATTGAACTCTATTGGTGGTCTGATGAGGGTGGAATACAAAAAAGTTATAACATCCTTGATCTTGGAGGCAATGCTCTTACTTATGAGGTGTGCAATGTAAAATGATTTCCTCACCACTGGGGGCACATGGTGTTCAAAGTTTAGATTGCTATCAACTTGTATTCCCAAGTCACACACCACAGGATTCACTAGGTTCACACTTAGGGGTGCTGCCTATATTGTAATTTGCAGAGGCTACCTTTTTGTCGAAGGGGACAATGATGCACTTTTTTGCATTTAGTTTTAGACTGTGGCTTTGGCACCAATCATTTTTCTGTGTTAACCAATCCTGTAATATACTAATATCTTAAGGGGACTCATTGACTTCTCTCGGTTTGCAGTAGTGTGCAAATTTGGTAAGCTACAGGTCATCTACTTTTTCCTGGACTTCCATGAAATACATTCCAAACCGTACAGGCCTCAGCACAAAACCTTTTGGTACCCCACAGATAACTGTTCTTTTGGTGAAGATGAAATCCCCAGTTTTGACAGTATGGGTTCTGTCAGTGAGCCAATTGGCTACCTATCTAGTGACATATGGGTTCATGCCCAGCTGGGAGAGTTTCTCAATGATACCTGTGTGAGGGCTTGTGTAAAAGCCTTGGCTAAGTCAAGATAGGTGGTATGTACTGCTTTGCCTTCATCCAGGGCTTTGTTGGCATTCTTGAAGAAGTCCACCAGGTTTAGTAAGCATGATTTACCCTTAATGAAGCCAAACTGGCTTGAGTAGAGAGTTTGAGGGTTGCCTATGTCCTTGTTGATAGGGTCCATAATGATTTTTTTCCATGGCCTTACAGATAAGGCTGATTAGGTTTATGGGTCTATAGTTCCTAGGGTCAGTTGATGGACCCCTTTGTGCAAGGGGATTACAGTTGCTGTTCTCCACTCTGCTGGAAAAAAATCCAGTGATCAGGCTATGGCTAAAGAGAGTGCCAAGTGGATTCAATAGGACATGTTTTAGGTTGTTTAGTAAGCAGCCTGGGATGTTATCTGGTCCCATAGAGGCCATGTTTTTGGCCCTACAAAGCACAGATATGAACTGCTCATTGGAGATACTGGGAAGAGGACAGATGTGAGGAATGTTTTGGGGTATGGCTAGCGAAGGCAGTGGGGTGAAGTTTGCACCACATCTGTCAGTTAACAGGTTGGCAATTTCTTCAGGGTTAGTGTGAGTGGTACCATCCACTATGAGTTTGGCACATTGCTAGATATTACCTTTTAGATTCCGTATGTAGCTAAAGAATGCCTTCTGATTTTCTTCAGCTAAGAGTGGTAATTTAGCCTCATAATTTGCTTTAGAGGACTTTACCAGATATCTGATTTGCTTGTTCAAGCTGTGGAGGGTATTCATTCTCTTTTGACTAAGTTCCCTCTTGTTTTTAAATATCAATTTCTTCCTTTTGTTATACAACTTATTTATACTCGAGGTCCACTAAGGTGGCTTGTTTTTATGGGAGGACTTGGTTTTGATCCTGTCAGGTACAGCTGCATCAAAACAGTTGTTTAACTTGTTACACAGGATGTTTATGTACTCCTCTGTATAGGAGTCATTGGTGGCTATGTTAGCAGGCGTTTTGAAACTTTTCAAACCATCGCTTAGTAGGTTATAGTCTGTTTTGGTGAAGTTTCTCATTTTTATTGCTCCTTTGGAGGTGTCAAGTCTGATTGGTACTTCAAACAAGACAGATTTATGGTCTGACCTTAATAGGGAGGGCAGAACACAGAGGGTAGTGCAGTGACCTCCCCCCCCCCATATTGGTGACTACTAAGTCCAGAATATTTGAGCCCCTTGTGGGGTGCAGACTAACTGTTCCAGAGTATTTGTATTAACAAAGTCTATCACCCACTAGATAGAAGGATAGCTGAAATCTCCTATGAACAAGTTGTTTGGCTGTATAGTAAATGACTCAAGTAATTCCAGGTAGGCAGTGTGCTTCTCATGGTTTATGGTGGGGGACCTGCAACTAGCAATGATGTGGTAGGCTGTTTTACCTATAATTATTTGGACCTGGAGTACCTCAGAAGAGTCATAATGTTTAACCAGTCTCAAGATGTATTTGGATTTAATGAAGATAGATACACCTCCACCTTTGGTTCTTTTATGTTCATTTTAAGGTCTGAACGTTTGAAAGGCATTGTAACCTTGTAGAGCTGGGGTGCTTTCTGCAGCCTTGAGCCAAGTCTCGGTGACTGCACAGATGTCAGCATCTTCCAAGGTAAGCAGAGCTTCCAGGGAGTGCAGTTTCCTGTTTAGACTCTTAGCATTAAGCAGCATAACCTTGAGTTTGTCTGTAGTGGATTTTTTACACTGGAGTTTTGTTGTTTTGGTATTGCCTAAAAAAGGCACTATAGGGGAGGCAAGCATCTTTGTCAGTATTTGAAAGCCTAAAGGAGACAGGTGAAACACTCTCTGGCAAAGCAGCATGGTCTGTCAACCATGTCTTCTCAGGCTGACAGATGCTCGATCCCCCTGGATTGACACCAGAAGCTAAGCCAATTATTGAAATCAATCATTTTTCATTTATATTGTGGCAGCATCCTGGGTGAAGGTAGAATGCTGCTTAGGACTAGGGGCATACCTGCCTAGGGTACATAATCTGAGAGTTCAGTCATGTCTCTCTTCATATAGTCCAGAGTGGTATGTCTCAAGTCATTCACCCCAACGTGTACTATGACAGAGTCATGATGGTAATTGTTGTTGAGTGACTTGATTGTTTACATGATTTGATGGATCCTGGCACCTGACAGGCAGCTGGCTTTGACCTTCTTCTTGTCCAGCATGGTGAGGGGGACGTCTGTGTGTCTCACTATAGAATCTCCTAAGACCAAGACATTTGGTTTTGAGCTATTCTGCCTTAGGAGCTTATTTGCTGAGACACTGGCATTTGCGTTGTTATGTGTAGTAGATTTTGGCTGGGTTCTAGTATGTGTCTGTTGTTTGTGCTTGGGAGGTCTCTGGTCTTTTGGTAGGCTCTTACTGAGTAGCTCCTCATATGTCGGTTTATGTGTCGTGACCTTATCTTGTGCGACAGGAGAGGTGTGTGTGCTGACAACCTGTTTGATGTCTTGTTTATTGTTATGTGAGAGGACTTATTCCAGTTTCATAGTATAGTTACATCTCTCACATGTTGTATTTGTTTGCTGTAGGAGCAAATGGCTGTCAGTATACATGAGTGAATTACTACATTGCCTCAGGATGCCCATATCAATCAAGCTGGTTGGAGAAATCTTGAGAAACTGACTGTCCATTGTAACAGGTTAAATCCTAAGTATTGTTAGAGGGTGGGCAAGTTAGATCAGCCTTTGCTCTAGGGTTAGCAAGGAGACTTATTCTGTTGAGGATTAGGGATTAAAAAGTGTGGCAGTGCTGCTAAGTTGCCCACAGTGCAGCAGGGAAGCCTGGGATGGTTCCACTGACTGTTCTCAAGGGAAGAAGATCTATCTAGGCATTTGCATATATACAGGGCACTACTAACCCTCAATGCACAGTGCACAGCTGCACACAAATATGAGACTTAAATACAAGTGAATTTAAACAGTTTTAACACAAACTGCCATTTAACTATTTAAGGCAGAACTAACAATGATATAAAGTGTAGAATGAAGCATTCACACAGCAAAAAAGCAGTAAAAATAAAGCAGCAGTTCAATAAACTACAGTTCACAAAGTGCGCTACAGGCTTAAATTCTACTTATTTTTAGAAGATTTCAGTGGATGTCTTGGATTTCTGTTCAGATGCACTCAGGACCTCTGGCTAAGAATGCCAGACTCTGAGCAGTTCCCGTAAACTGAGCACAAACCCACACAAATGCGAGCTTAAATACAAGCAAATGTAAACAGTTTTGATACAAACTACCAATAGGAAAGCCTCATACATAGCCTTATTCCAACAATCCCCAACTCAGATGGGTCCTGAGCTACACACTTCTGCCACAAGGATGCAGGGAAGCCCTCTTAATGTAAGATGTCTGGTTTTAGTGCTCAAGTGATACCAAACAGTCTAGATTCAGCAAGTCTGAATCTAGCCTATGCTAGTTAAGGCAGATGTAACAATGATACAAGGTGCAGAATGAAGCAGTCACAGCAGCAAAAACAGTAAAAATGAAGCAACGGTTATTTATTTTATTTATTATTTATTATATTTCACATTTGTTAATGGGTTGGTCCAGCTGAGCATAGGCCCATTTTCAATGGAGACCCGAGGAGAAAAACTCCAGCAAAATATACAAATTATTCAATTATATAATTTTCACAAAACTGAGTAATAACAACAGTTATACAATAATCACAAAGTTGAGTAATAGAAAAACAGAGAAAGTAACAAGTGCAGTATATACATAGAGAACTTGTAACAAATAATACAAGAGAAAGATTTGTATATGTTAGGCAAGAATTAGTGAGAATATATATATATATATATATATATATATATATATATATATATATATATATATATATCATCTGATTTTTATTTTTTGTTAAGTAAGAGGTGTTATATGCTTAAGGCATAAACTGCAAAAGGTGATTCTAAGAAGTGAAGAGAGCGGTAGATCCAATTAAGTAGGGTCCTAACAGGGGCATATCCATGACTTACAGAGGAAACAAACTTCTTAATTCTTTTTTGGAGCTATTTGTGTTTGGGATGCTACATAAGGTGAAAGAGAGATTGTTCCAGAAATGAGACACAGAGAATTTATATAAAACTTTGCCAATTGTTTTGTTGGATTTGTATGTTTGTAGAATGTTTGTTCAATAAAATACAATTCGCAAAGTGCAATACAGGCTTAATTTAACTTATTTTTAGAAGATTTCAGTGGATACCTTGGATTTCTGTTCAGGTGCACTCCAGACCTCTGGCTAAGAACACCAAACTCTGAGCAGCTCCAGTAAACTGTGTAGACCACAAACCTTCAAAATATAAAATAACTGGTTTGGAGCCCAAGTGCTTAAACCAGAACTAACACACTTTCAGAATAACAGATGCAATAAGCCTTCAACCAGCAATTCCCATCTCAAAAGGGTGTAGACTATCCTTACCTGCCACAAGAATTTAGTCCACAAATCTTCCTAATGTAATGGAGCCCACATGCTTAAATCAGAACAAAGACACAGAATAACAGCCATAATAAGGCTTTACCAGCAACTCCTAGCTCAGAAGGGTGAAGGCTACCCTCTCCTCCTACAAAAGTGTTTCAACTGGGTGTGATGTATGTTACTGTAGTGTCATACAGGCATTACTAATGTGTTTAACAAGGCTCACTTCAAGGCTAAATATCAGGTACAACATTATGGTATACTGCATTCTCGTGTACTTTGATACACTTTTTTATGTCAAGAGGTATGATGTGGCACTTGCAGCAGCAAGGACACATGTCATATCATTGACTGCAGTACCACAAATTCATCATATTTAAATAATTATAGCATGACATTTGATACATTTCCCCAGTAGTTGATATAATAACACAATAATGCTGGCATGTAATTTTGATGGCCTAAATCTTGTCTGGACTACCTATCCATTTGTGTCATACACTGTTATACACATAAAACATTGTATGCACAGTGATATACATAATGACATTTATAAACATGCAACCAGTTTGTCAGGGGACTGACTACACATGAATTGTACCTTGATTTATGTTGTGCATGTTCACATATGTCACATCACCATAAGCCTCATTTTGCATATACACATGTCACATCTGCTGCAGTTAGACAAGTGTTAGTGTGTATATTAGATCATTATTCAGTTTCTATCCTGGTCAATGTGACACCTCTGTGTAAGTGTCAAGTCCCTCTGCACTTCGCTACATACATACACAGCATACATGAACAGTCACAAACTTTCTACCACTCACAACATGTAGGTTGCTGCAACAAATGCTTTTTTCATCAGTTAATGGATATGATTTATTACCTTTGATCACTCCTACAGTATACCTTACAATGGCAGAATAGTTCCATACAGCTGCAACATAGGTGTAGACAGGCATTCTCAATATCACGTTAAGTACAACATTTACTGACCATGCCTCAGGTAATGTATAGTGGAATAGGTGGGTCTGTATTATGTTGCTGAAATGGCATAAGAATGAATGTCATTTCAATGACAAATAAACAGCAATCTCTACAATCAGCAAAAGCCCATGTCACCGATTTTTTTCCCAAAGAAAAAAAAATGGTAGACCAACAAGACACAACACACAGTTTAAAAAATTCAAAGTGGGAGGGCTTCGCACCTCCCCCCCCCCCACTAAATATACCAACTCTGACATTGCACTACAGTGGGGTAAAGGGCGATCTCACAGTGACGGCCAAGCAATTTTTTTTTCCCTAGGAAAAAATCACTGACCTGGGCTTTCACTGTATGTAGAGTTCGCTGTTTATTTGTCGTTGAAATGGCATTTGCTCTTATGCCGTTTCGACAACATAATATAGACCCGAATATGTACACTTAGATTTTATAACTGTATAAACGATTCTATAATTTACATTGATATACAATACGTGTTTTGCTACCACAATTTTACTTTGTGCACTTTAAAGGGTATTAACAAATCACATTTATCATGAATCCCCTTAATAATGTACCTTTAAACTTACTTCTCAAAAATGCAAATCTTAGAAAAAGCTTTCATCCAATTCCATTACCTCATATTACTTTAATCTCAGAACAGAGATACTTTTATTATTTCTGCTAGCAATAATAACACTCAAGGTGAGTAAGTAAAAGTAGGCTCCTCAGAGGTGTTCTGAAGAACCCTCATTGCATCTGGTATTGCCCAATATTATGCATTCTGAAGCATATTACTATGCTTAGAAAATAAGAAATCTTTTTGCTATTTTTCACATTTGCCTTATATATTTTGTTTTTTTGTGAGTATACATATGTAGATTATATAACTTGTGTATGTGTGTGTATATGTGTGTGTATATATATATATATATATATATATATATTTTTTTTTTTTTTTTTTTTTTTTTTTTTATGTATATATTGCTTATGTTGGCAAATGCATTGGGGTAGGAGATGTAAATTTTGGTGGGGAAAATATTTAGGCCAAAACCACAAAATATATCTGCTGCAGTAATTAAAATTATCTGCAGCACTGGTGGCATAGCAGGATAAAATCCAAACTGCAGCCTAGGTGATCCAAGTTCAGATAGCGACATGAGTGCCAAACAGTGAGGGAGGGAGGACATTTGTGATTATCTTGCATGGGTCAAAACATGCTGGGCATTCCTCTGTAACTATGGTGGAGGCTGGAGCTTAAAGAGGGAGAGAGATGCCAGGCTTGAGGGGCTGAGAGGACTGAGAACCATGACTGTCCTGTCTTTGCCCCCACAGCTTGATATTGCCATTGTTAGCATGTTGGGGAGGTAGTTAATGCTTAGTAATAAGCCAGGGTGTAAGAAGGATGATGCTGCAGATGCTGCTGTACTCCACTCTCTGGATGCTGCTCTACTATTCCTCTTCCAAATGGCAGTTGGGTGGCTCTGGGAATATTACTGGGATACAATTTGCTTTCAATTTCACCTTCTCTGCCTGCTGGCAGCCCCAAAACTAGGGTAGAGGTAGTATTGGGTTTGGGAGATTGAGCTATTGGGAATGACATCAAGCAGCTAATGATCAAAGCTGACAAAGCTAAATAAATGTGTTAAATACATTAATTTATTTATTTATTATGATAAATAAATTTATCTAACGATACTTTAGCAGGTAGATTATATTTGTAAGTTATGGTTTTAGATATTGGGTGTTAGTTAATTAGTTAATTATAGATCTGACTGAAACTCCCACTCAACCTCTCCAACATTCAACTTATAACAATACATAAAATCATACACAAACCATTAGTCTGCCCATCTCTTACACCTTTAATCAACATATATTTCCCAACAAGAACTCTAATATCAAAAGACAAACAACTTCTTACCATAAATAAACTAAATAAATCCCCTGAACAAAGCCTATACTTATACACAGTAGCAAAAAATGGAACTGCCTACCTCTAACTAGATCTATATCACTTTATCGAACACCCAGTTTAGCAAATCGCTATTTGTCGAACTCAGTTAATCTAAAGCTAAATTCGCCAAAGGATCTCTTCAGTGAATGTGTGTGTGTGTGTGTGTGTGTGTGTGTGTGTGTGTGTGTGTGTGTGTGTGTGTGTGTGTGTGTGTGTGTGTGTGTGTGTGTTTGTGTGTGTGCATGCGTGTGTGTGTGTGTGTGTGTGTGTGTGTGTGTGTGTGTGTGTGTGTGTGTGCGTGCGTATGTGTGTCTATCTGCTACCAGCATCCATTGCCTTATCCCATAATGTTGAAAACCGCCAACTTAAGTGATGCCATGGCAACTTATTAATCATACAAAATCTCACTATCTTCAATGTCTGTTACCTATATCCAGACTACAAGCTAGATAAATATCTAAAGTCATAGCTAATTTCATCTGACATCTTTATTATTGATTTGACATCAGGTCAAATTACCTTTTTGGTATCATTGACACATCTCTTCAGTTACAGCTGCGTTTTTTTGTTCTATCTCTCCACACTCACCTTTTTGACATGACTTTCTATATCTTCCTGCCATCATATGATAGGTAATACCTTCAGATTTAAATCGTATAAACCACTTTGAATGACTTAACTTAATGGAGGCAGGAAACATCATGCAACATAGTTAGACATCTTCAGCTCTTACATCATTTTAATGGTAATGAGCTTCAATCAGTTACAAACATTCTATTAATGGTTGCATTTCAGACTGACACATGACATAGTATTAAGTGAGGTAGAGCTGTGGGTTGTTTATGCAGAAATGGTATTGGAAACGTCTTTGAGTCAAGTGTACCGAAAGCAGCATGTACAAATCTGCAAACAATGCGGAGACCAGAACAGAATTCTGTGGAACCCTAGAGTCCAGAAGGTAAGATGAAGAGGAATATACACCAGAAACCACCCTCTGAGAGTAACTAGAGAGAAAAAATGCAATTCAGTTTGCCTAATGCTAAAAAATCCATAATATTTTGTAGATTTTTAAAAGGATCCTATGACTGGCCCTTTACTTAAGTAGTCTGTGAAAGAAAGACAAAATGCTGACAGCTGTAGGTGTTTGCCAGCTAGGCATTGTCACAGAAATGGAAATCACTAGTTCTGAGGCATTGTTTTCTTTTTACAGTACAGCTAAGGAAAAAGTGTTGGACTGCAAAAGGAATGCAAAACTGAACTCTCCCTAGTTCTCACTGCCTGCATACACAGCAGAGTCCAGACTAATGACTTGCATATTTATTATATCAGTGAGCGTTTAACTCTTTGGTAAAACACAGTACATGTTTTGATCTTTTATAACTTCAGTGTAAAATTAGTGATGGTCTCATTGCAGTCATGTTATCACCTCAGCAGCTCTCATGAGCAACAAGCACTCAGCTCAGGTAGGAGACCTCTGAACTCAAGGTGAAATGCTGTGCAGGAATTAAAACTTCATGCGTCTGACAGCCACTGTATACAAAGAAATCAAGGTTAGCAGGCAAGACTCCAGTGACTTTCTGCTAGAGCTTATTCTTTCTGTGTTATTTTCTGGCTGTTTTGAGAATGATGTGTCTATTCATATAATAACATCATACATTCAAAAGGTTCATGCATAATTCAGGAGGACAGCCTTCATTGTTTTGCGGTCAGTAGCCCGGGTTTCAGACAATTAGCTACAGAAATGGTCCCAATATGAGTGTTATACTGTGCTTGGAAAGGATTCACTGGCAAATAATTGATGAAAGCAAATAAAATGCTAGAGGGAAGAAGAGCATCTTGCCTTTCACTGACAAGGCTAAGTGATACAGGTAGTGGCACACCAGCAGTCAGAAGTGCCACAGGGGCAAAGCTACATGAACTTAAGTAGCAGTAAAGCAGAGGACAGTGGCAGTAGCCTTCAACATGCCATGATAATCAGAATAACTAACAGAAAGCTCTTCAATATTGGCCTCTGAGACTCAGTTGTCCATGCTGAATGAGCGCACATCCTGAATTGTGCAAGCTTAAGACAATCATTTACAACCTGTATTACAGCTGAAGAAAAATGTTAGACTTTAAAATTTGTTAAATTAAAAATCACAGATTAAACATTGTTTGCTATTATAAACTTGAAGAAAATAAGCAGAATACAAATGATGTAGCCTTCTAAATTAAGCAACCCATGGTACATAGTGTTTAGACGACACAGGAAAAATAACCTTAATTTATTATTATTTGCTGATGCTGAATCTATGAATGCTTTACAGACAATAGATACAAAGTAGAATATCTAAAATCAATAAAAGATATTTCATTTAATAATACCTGTTCTCAGTCTTAGACACCTGCAGAAACTCATTTATCCTGAATGCAGATAACTGGCTAATATACATGCAGAAATTTTCCACTCTTACTAAACTTACTCTGATTAATCAGTTATAACAGCAGAAGGTATAAAGAAGGAAAGGCCTCAATATAACAATAAGATAGCATTTTTATGTAACTTATTGAGGAAACTCCAGTAAAAGACATTGGTAGATTAAATGTAAAACATTTTAATTTCTGAAGTAATGAAGCTGC
Organism: Protopterus annectens; assembly: GCF_019279795.1. Classification (NCBI taxonomy): domain Eukaryota; kingdom Metazoa; phylum Chordata; order Ceratodontiformes; family Protopteridae; genus Protopterus; species Protopterus annectens. The sequence continues at coordinate 1,361,564,185 of NC_056731.1, forward strand.
TTTATTTCATTGGTCAGAGGTACAGAAAATAGTCACTATGGTGAATAATGGAAGGCATTGTTTCCTAGCTGCACATTTTATTCTCCCTCATCTTTACACATTGTACAACAAAGTATAACATCTTCACTGACTTCAAGTTTCATTTTATCTAGCTATCGTTAATGAAATAATGAACAGTGCACATGGCAATGTGTAGTCCTTATCTGTCGACACCACCAGTGAAGACCTGAGTAATAAAGAATACGATTCATTAGCAGTGCAACAAGCAGAATGCTCTGCCATGTGCATTTAGTACAGGCACTACTGTTAATTAACTTCATACCATTCCAAGCTCCATTCTGCATTCACAATTCTCCAAGCAATGTCAGTGGTGTCACAGGTAGCACATGCACCTTTGGTGCAGAAGGCTGAGGGCACTATTCCCGCACCAGATAGCTGGATTGCTGATGCTGCAGTGAAGCAAAGAGGACTACTGCACTGCTGAGTGTGTTTCTCTTTGAATGAGGCATTAAATAATATCCTATCTGCTTAAGGTAGTGGCAGCTCAGATGGATGTAAAAGATCCCATGGTACCTATCAAATGGAGCCCTTTATTTAACACAACATAAAAAACATAATTAATGTATTTTCAAAATGTACATATTTATAGGCACATTTATACACATTTCTATTTTTTTTTACTATTTATCATTTTTTATAACAACCTCATTGTTATTATTCCAATGGGGAACTAATTATTTACCTCTATTAGGGGTTATTGACACAGGGGACAAGGAAAAAGAAGAAATTTGTCTCAAGAGATATCAGAAAGCATGTATCCTCCCATACACACCATATGTCAGTAAAATCAAGGAAATTCTGGAGAAGCATTGGAAAATTTTCCAAATTGACCCACAGATTTCCAAGATATTGGGAAACAAACCCCTTATAGTATATAAGATGGCAGATAATTTGAAGAAAATTCTTGAATATGGTAAAGTGACTAACTTTGTAAGAGGTCATAGACAGTGTGCCAACTACCAAAAGATGTGAAAACTGTAATCAATGTCGGAATATTACAAGAACACCTGGAACTATTTTAAATAATATTAATAGGACAGTGATTAAATATGCAAGGGGTAATTGCAACACATCTTTTGTGATTTATCTGGCTAAATGTTTGATATGCTCAGCATATTATGTGGGAAAAACAGAGAGGGCATTCAAAAAGAGAATTTATGACCACACCTACTGTATTAGAAAAAAGGACAAAAACAATGCACTATACAGGCATGTAGAGAAAGAGGGAGTGGATCATATTTTCTCCTTTGGTATTTTGGAACATATCAAACCAGGTTTGGGAGGTGATAATCGGAAGGAGTTGCTAAGTTTTAAGGAAATATGGTGGCAATTATTTACTGATGCTGCCACTGAACCTGGTCTAAATGAATCTATAGCCGTTAAACCACTACTAAGAATATAGAAATATAAAAATATGACTACTACAAAAACATATACTAATGCGACACACCATCTAATACAAAGTTCTTATTGTATATATGTCACCTGACAGCCACACATTGAGTAATATATTCATACATAATCTATTAATATATTCATATATACACATTTTTAGTATCATATTCTCTGTACTGTATATATATATATTATATATATATTGCACATACTAACTATTTTTATATAAATTATTAGGCATATTACAATTCATTATTAGGACTATAGAATTTATTAATCATATATTTTTTATAATAATTTTTTAACATTTTTTAATAAAAAAAATTTTAACATTTCCATTCGTCTAGAACAAGACATTTAATTATTTATTAAATTAGTATATCATATTTTTAGATATTGTTATTCTAACAATATTTTAATAATTTCTTAACTAATAGTTATTTATATACATATATTTAGTCTACACATGTAAATAAACACATTCTTAGGGAGCTATTTTGGGTTATGCAATATGGAGATATAATTTTTACAATAACATGAATTATGTAAATTAATTCCTAATATTGTGATTTATAAGGATTTAGGAATTCAATTCCACAGTCTAACAAGTGTATGTATTGAAAGTTTTAAACAAATGGAAAAGGAAATACAGTTTGTAAACAAGTGAATATGGCTTTAAATAATGGCACGGGTTTTCGCGCCACTAAGGTTATTTAAATGGATTTTTTTAAAAAACAGTTAGTTCTGAAGAAGCCTATATGAATAGGTGAAAGCGCTAAACTAACTTTAAATGTTTAATAGTTTTTTATGTTCAATCGAGTGAAGTTCATTTTGTTTATGTGGAGTGTGTAATTGTGAGCCGTTTATTATTAAACTTCAAGTCTTTTGTCGTACACACTGCGTTTCTTCTTTAATCGTTGTAAGAGAAGATAGCGCAAGTGAGTACTGTCTTTGGTTCCTTCCTACAACTAACCATTTTCTCACTCTTTTTGACAACCATAATCTGATTTTTCGCAATATGTCTGCCAAAATCCCTTCTCACTAAATAAAATTTAATTCAGTCTTTCATTCCAAATAACCAATATCATACACAATAAACTCATATCTACCCTTCTAGCATACTCATTCTTGTTATTCTTATAATATCCATACATAATCATATTTAGATCTATATTGCTCATGTCATTAATATACTCAAAACATTTTACTTCACAGAACTTTTTCCAGAGTTTCACTGCTCTTTTGCATTTCAAAATAACATGCCTTGTTGTTTCTTACTTCCTACAAAATAAACACACTTTTTCAGCTTTCTTTTTATATGGCTTATTTCCCTTTACTGGTAACTTATTTACTGCAAGTCTCCATAGGAAATCCAGACATTCTACTATCTTGGTATAGCACTTTTACCTTACTTTAATGGCTTTAATCACTTCTTCTGATACATTTTCCATGGATTTACATAATAATATTGTTTCATCACTTTATTATATCACATCCTTCTGTCTTTGTCTGTCAATTTTAATGTCCATGTTAATATTTTTCTTGATGATTTTTATTTTTTCATTTGCATAATCTTTTTCTCTTTTTTTTTATTATCATCATCTTCCAGAAATGTTTGTACTTATTTTTAAACTTTCTCACTATTAAATTCTCATTCTTTTCCTTCACTCACTTTATTACTCTATATAAGTTTAAAGAAGCAGAGTAAACAACTGGATTAAGTAACCACAACCCCCTTCATCTTCATTCATATACAGCATACCTCTTTTCAATGGGTTGAATCTTGAACCTTGTATGAAAGAAAACACCAGTTGCACTATTTCCTTTTCATATTTTTTCTGGGATCATACAACCAACATTATTTTTCTCATTAATACAAACTTGCCAGATAAACCTTTTTCCTGAATGCTAATATATATGTCCTCCACAGAAGACAATTTCTTTCATTTTCTTTCTCAAACCCTCCCATCACATCGCAAGCACATAATTTTTCCCAAATTTTATTCCTAGCAAAGATACTTCATTCATTGAACCCCACCCCCCCAGTTCTTCGCCTCATCACCCAAACCCATACTTTTATCTTTATTCAAGATCACTCCATTGTCTTTATACATTCATTCAGACAAACCAGCACTTCCTTCATCCATATTTTGGTCTTAGAAACTACAACTACTTCATCTGTGTATGTCAAAACTACTGGAATCATCACCTCCTTTTGCATCACATCTCTAGCAATGTTCATTTTATAAGCTACTTCACTTACTATCACATACATTATCAATACAAACAATATTCCACTTATGGCACTTTATTACCTATTCCATACCTCTCCATAACATCCCAGAAAGCAGCATATCCTACTGTATCAAATGCCTAGCTAATATCATCTACCAAAAGTTTCACATCCTCCCTTTTACTTACAATATCACCCAAAGTTTCTCTCACAACCAGTAACAATTCCTGACATCCCTTCCCTTTTATACCATATATACTTTATTTCATAATAACTCTCATCTTCTTTTCCTTCTCTTCCTTCCTTCTCTTCTGTATTATTCTCATAGAAATTTATAATGTATGTTATTTAGTGTGCTGGGTCTCCAACTTTTTATTTAATTTTTCTCATCTTTCTTCCATATAAATTGTAATATCCCTGTATATAGCTCTTCATAAACAAACCATTAATTCAACCATTCATGCAGTACATTTTTCAAAATATTCTATTTGTCAATACATTAATTTATTTTACATTCATACCCTTTACTATCTCAGCTTGATACTGAATCAACATTTACTTTTCTAATTACTTCATCCAATTCCTTAATAGTCATTTATTTTTCAAGTTCTTCTTTAATTCATTCTAGAAATGTTGTTACATACTTTTCTTATTTTATGCCTTTTTACTCGTATACATATTTTCCACATTTTGTACTACAATACCAATAACGTATTTTTGTGTTCTTTTCACTTGTCCGTTTACTTTTTTTTTCATTTTTCATTCCCCTCATTATAGTAATATCCTGCTTTACTATTTTATCCAAATATGCAGATACCCCCTCCTTTGTAAATATTTCTGCGTGCACATGAATGCCTTATTTTTTCTCAGTTTCTTTTATATAGTTTTTGTATTGTATCACAATACTCTCGTGTATTAGTCTCTTAATTTTCTAATGCATTTCTATAAATTTTCCCATGTTTCACTTTCTCTTCCTTTCTTACATCCTACCATTTAAAAAAGCATAACACTTTTTGAAATTCTTTTTTTTTAATTCAATCCACCATTCAGACCAGTTTTTATAGAAGTCATTCATGTTTATATGATCCTTTCATAACTGCAGTACTTACCCCTCTCCAATTTTATCCCATAAGCTCTCATTTATTATTTTATTCCCTTTCTTAGTTTAATAATACTCCTTTCTTCCATCACCTCCATCCATATTGCTAAATGGTCTGAAAAAAAAACATCACAAATGTATCACCATCTTCTACCCCAAACCTTCTGATAATAGTAAATAATCAATTTCAGATCCAAGAGCCCCCTTCTATAATTCCATTGACTTTTGTTCTACACAGCTAATATACCACATCGCTTCCTGTATTTTTGTACATCTTCCTTTTTCTTTTTAAATCTTCCCTTTAAATCACAAAGTCCCCTGCAATTATAATTTTCACATGAGCCACCACATAGTGTAATATTTGATTAAACATAGTGGGCAGGATTCATGAAACCTCCGTGTAAGAGTTTGCAAGTCTTACACGGAGGCTGCAGTTAAACGGTGTGACGTCAGCATGCCATGCATATTCATGAGGGCATGCTGAATCACACCCTAGGCTAACACGGTCCATGTAGGAAAGTAGGGGGCATGTCCGCACGGCGAGTCCTGCAAAGGGACACGCCCCCAGAAGAATCACAGTCGTGAAAGGAAACACCCACAAGTGAGTCCGCGGAAATGTCAAGAAGCACAACAGCACACATGCCCCCACAGACTATAAACCTAACTGTAATGTAAAACGTAAAAATCAACAGTTTAATTTTTTTTTATAATTTCAAAAATGTTTGCCCGTAATTGCGCTCATTTGCGTGGGTGTGCCCTTCGCTCAGCCACAGTTAGCACTCATTGGAAAAGCATATAAGATCTAAATATGTAAATTAAGCCAAGTAGCAATAGCGTAGCGGTAGAGACGTCGGTCAAAGAGGAGGTAGTCATGGTTCGAGCCCCAACAACATCATTTTCATTTTTAGTGAAATAAGCACGAAACAATCCCCTGACATATATGTATATATATATATATATATATATATATATATATATATAACTATAATTTAAGTAAAATGTAATGAAATGGGCCATGTATTTTTGAAGAAATCTGACACAATAAAAAAAAAAATTTATAAGTGCCCATAGCTGAGCAGCGCTCTAACTAGCTGAGTATGATTGCCTGCAGGTGAGCAGTGGTTTAACAGGTGTAATATGAGTGCCTGGAGTTGAGCAGCACTTTAAAACTCTGAAACTGTGTGCCCATAGTTGAGCAACATTTCTCATAGCGTAATATGCGTGCTCATAGCCAAATAACGCGTTAACCAGCGTAACCCGTTTGCGCGGAGCTGTGCAGCACACCAACCGGCTTACCGGTGGGCAACATTGAGCAATCTGTATCAAAGCCGCATTTACACAGACACACCTCCTAGCCTGTCTAGACAGTAGTAAAATAAAAAAAAAGCAATGCCCAGGCTCGAACCCAGGATACTGTGCATCATAGTCAAAGTACTGAACCACTAAGCCATAACAGCTGTACTGAAAAATGCAGTATTAGACAAAGCAGGTTTTTTTAAGCTGATACATTTCCCAAATGGCCAATCACAGATAAGTGCAGGAAAAACGGCATATATAAGCCCCATAGGCAGGAATACACAGCATAACTGATTGTGGAACCTATTTGCAGTCAGGATGGCAGGTGTAGGAAAGGGCAGTCGCTTCCGAGCACAGAGGTGGGGTGTTGAGGAGTCCAAATATATGGTTTGGCTCCTAGTCCACGATCATGAGGCTCAACTCATGCAGGGCCAGGTTCTGTGGGGAGCGTACAAGGCAGAGGCGTGGAACCGGTTGGCACATGATCTCACCAGTGCCACAGGCAAACCAAGGACTGCTAAACAGGTCCGTCACCACCATGCGGACCTGAAGAGATGAAAGCAGGACCAACTGAACCGTTGGATCCAGGAGGCCCGGCAAACGCCCAACGTCCCACGACTGTGTAAGTATCCATGTAATTACGTATGTAAGAAATTATCCTAGCTGATATTATGGAGATGTATGTTCCAATATTACTTCATTTATATTACAGTTGCAGGTGTGCGTTCCGCGAATCGGCGAGCCTATGGTGATAGGCTGGAGCGGTTGCGCCACCAGGCAGGTTAGTAATTATTTTTCTGTAATTGTTATACAATAAAAGTGAGACAGCTTGTAAAAGAGTTCAGTGCAGTTACATATTAATAAAGTTCAAATAACACTAGAAGAAAGATTCTGCTAGTACTGTATGATTAGATAAGTGATGCAGCCTGTAATCCAGAAATAAAAATTAAACAAGTCTGAAATAGAGATTTTCCACCTGTATTGTAATATCAGATAATCTGCTGCAGCCTGAAAATTAGTGGTAAACAAGCTAACGACAATAGACATGTGTCAAATACATCCCCTTTTAAAATCTGCCATATGAAACAAGTGAGTCTGTTGGAAAGTATTGCTGTAACCAAGTAAGACATGTTAATAATGCCTAGAATTAAGTACCATCCTGAATTGTAAAAATAAAACAAGTGAGAGTGTGAGAAAGAGGTATGAATCGACCAAGAAAGCTGTTATAACTCTTGAATAAAGTATACTGCAGTCAGTACATAATGAAATGAATGAGACAGCCACAACCAAACAGTGAAATGTTTGTAATAAAGTACTGAAGCTGGAATGTGTCTGTCCCACAATTTGGATATGTTGCTGTACCCTTGCAATATGGAGATAGTATGGTTGTATGAAATAATGAACATCCACAGTTGTCTAGTGCCATATAAATCAAATGTAGCAGGATGCTGTACCTGAACACAGCCAGATATGAACGTGTATGAATAAAACTGCAATGTATATTAATGTAGCAGTAACAGTCCCATCACCAACATTCCTAAGATTACATATAGGAAACTGTACTAAGACCTGTAGGGTATATATATCTGCATCTACTAGAGATGTACAGCATATGTATAGGTAGTTGAAGTTGTTAATAAAATATTTCTTCACCCTACCCTATATTCACAAATAATGCCATTCCACAACAAACTGGGTATGTGTATTCACAATTAATTCCTATGGACATTTGTCCTGTTGGTTCAAACATATTCGCACGTACGTTGATGCATGTGCCCTGTTCACATATCCGAACCTGATGGCCTGTTGCCATCAATCAACCCTGCATGCTGTTGGATTGTGAACTGTTGTTCAAAATATGCATGTGTTATGCTTGCTGTTCAATGTTTGGAATTCATGGGTGTTTGGTTAATGGGAATACTGATGCATGCTGTTACAACTAATTTTGAATGGTATTGTTTGTTACTAATGCAAAATGTCATAAAATATTGCTAAACATAGGACAACAGGGAAGGCGGGTTCCAGCGGACCCACCTCTCCCACCTCAGCTGGTGAGTGCACCTGGCACTAGTGCCCAGGCCGGAACCTCCTCTGGTGGCCCTGTGCCACCTTCAGGTGGAAGCGCTGCAGGGGATGGGGCTCGTCCCCCCTCTGCAAGCGTGGCCGGAGGAGACCGTCCACTCACCCTCCAAAGTGTCTGGTCTGTGGTGCGTAGTGAGATCAGGCATTCTGTGCTTGAACTCCTACGCCAGCTTGAGGCACAGGTGGCGCAACTCACGGATGTGCCTGCTGCCCATCCTACACAGCCCCCAGCACAGCCCCGTCCTGGGCAGTGTAGGCGCAGTGGCAACTACCCATGGGTGGGGATCTCAGTTCCACTGTTGCCATCTGTGGGCTCATGGGCTCGCGATATCCAAACATCCGTCCCCGTCAGTTGTGTTTCCCCCCACATGTGTCATACTCCGCCCTTGTATGCATCTTATTTGTCTTGTCTGTTAACCTCCCCTACCTACCTCCCCAAATATACCTACTTCCTGTACCTCACATTCCACTCTCACCTGAAAAAAAAATAAAAAAAGGGCACTCTGTTCCCGCAGAAAAATTACACCCCATACATAGCTGCCCATTTTGCAGACATGTCAGCTGGACATGTGAACTGGTAATTACAATTGGCTGTTCAACATATTTTGTTGTCCTCACCCCTCTCTCAGGGGTGGAAGGTTTCAAATTTCACACCAAATTACACATATATGCACAGCTGTTGCTGATAAAGAAATGGGCAGCTATGGGCCTTTCCTACATCCTTCCTGCAAATCCCGAGCTTATTTTCCTACTGTCCTACCCTCTTTGTGCCCCCTTTTTCACCATTGTCCTATCTCCCCATTTTCTTTTCTTTCAAAGAAATTAGCGCGGGTGTGCGTGAGAGTAAGCACTTTTAAGCAGTAGTAAGCGGGTGTGCACTTGTGTGCACTTAGCTAAGTGTGTGTGCGCGAAGCTAAGCGACATTGCGCATGCGTGAGCTCCGCGCAAACCAGCGCTAACCTGCTTACAACTGCTTAAAAGTGCCTTAGTCACTCTGAATGACAAAGCCTGTAGTCTGCTCAGCAGCAAAATAAAATTCCTCTGTCAGTCTCGAACCCAGGACCTTAGAAACACTAGTCTGCATGACTTACCACTAAGCCATGACTGATATACAAGAACTTTGTGCTTAAAGCAATATATCATGAAATAGTAGGATTGAATGTAAAGGGAATATAGGAAGGCTATTACACAAAGCTTTTCTTGTATCTTTACTGGCAATTCTTGTGGATTTGCATAACATTAGTGTGAGAAGAGAAACAGCCATGCTAGTAGGTAGCTAGTAGGCAATAATGTGACAGTAGCACCTTGCAAACCACACACACTATCAGAGCAGGATAAACACTGCCATATTTGAATAGGTAAGAGGCCAGACCTCGCAACTGTGACTGATTTACAGGGATGTCCCTGATTTGAAAACAAATGTTAACTGTGCCCCACTGACTCCCTGTGAAATGTACTAACAGTAGGCAGAAAGGTGTGGAATCCCACGTAATGGTAACTGTCAATTACTTAAAGTATGCACTACTTGCATGTCAGAAATGGTGTAGTAATACATATGCTCAAAATACCCCACAGTCACAACTGCAGAATATCTGAAATATATCACGGGTGTATCCCACTGATATGTACCATTCCCTGAGGCTGATAAAAGATACACCTGAGAGTATCTGAGGCCTGCAAGTGTCACAAACTCACAGGCATATCATTCTGTCTGCTGTCACACTCTGTGAATAGCTGTAGAATAGCTTCCACAAGCACACCTTCATGTAGGAGTACAACCCAGAAATATCAAAGGATGTAGCCAACTAATAAAATAAGGACAGTATAGCAGTTTAAAAGCGCTGCATGTGCCTGCTATCCATAACTGTTAGTACAAAGTACAAGGCCCCACTACTGCTCAGCAGCAAAATAAAATACCCTTGTAGGTGTCAAGCCCCACACCTTGGCCAGACCACACTGCATGCAGTACCACCAAACCACACCAAACATATAAGGAATTGCTGCTGAAAGAAATATAGCAAGCATTACAAGGAGTTAATGGAAATGGAAAATAGGAAAGCCATAGCAACACATTCCAGTAAAGACACCTAGCAGTCCTTCAAGGAGTGAATGTAAAGGTTAAATAGTGAAGCCATAGCAAAGAAATTGCAAGAGCCACTGCTGTATATCAGTTAATCCACAAGTCCCACAGGAAAGCACATACTCCCATTTAAACAGTATTAGTATTATTAGGTGTCAGTTAATATACACACTGAGAAGAATGAACTGGAGGAAGCAATAGTTAGGTTTCAGTACAACATGCATTTCAGTGCCTACAACACAGCCTTACATATGAGAGACATACCAACCTTTACACTCACAGAACAGTGTCCACAGCATACCAGCATGGTCCCCACCTTGAAAATCTGAAAGGGCTACCGCCTACCTAACCTAACATTTTATAGCACTGTCCTGAAATCACAGTGAGAACTGCAATTACCACACAGCAGGCTGCATGCAATTAGTAAATGCTGGCTAACAACTGGTGCAGAGGCCATCACATGTGCAGATACCTACAAAAGCAGCCTGTACTCCCAGTCCACACATGTAATAGTTTCATTGCAACAACCGGAGGGAGAGACAGAGAGAGAGAGAGAGAGAGAGACAGAGACACAGACACAGAGACACAGAGAGAGACAGCAAAAAAAAATAAATTAAAACCATCAAGTTAACCATCAGCAGGCCACCAAGCAGCAAGCCATCACAAACAGCAGTGAGAAACAAAGGTAATGTAAACTACATAATCTAATAATCTACATACTGTGAACCCTCCATATGTGTTAGCAGTCTGTATCTATATATATATGTAGATGTGCATAGGGCAGGGGACATACTGCAACTGTTAGTGAAGACTGGACATACATATGTATTTGAAGGTTGCTATGTGCACATATCAATGTAGGTTGTAGTGCAACGTACAATGTAGGTTGTACAGTAATGGATGTTTAGCAGTATGTTAGTGTGTGTATTCGTATGTGTAAATAAAAAAAAAAAAAATATATATATATATATATATATATATATATATATATATATATATGTATATGTATATGTATATTTATATATGTATATATATATATATATATATATATATATATATATAATATGCATATATGTGTACATAGATAGAGAGGGATGTATAAATTGATAGACATATATCGATAGATAGATAGAATATGTATATACATATATATGTAATAGACACATACATATATAGATATATATAGATACATACACATATACAGACAGATATAAATGCCTAGAGATATGTATGTATATGAATATCTCTCTCTCTCTCTCTATCTATATATATATATATATATATATGTATATATATATACATATATATATGTGTATATATATATATATATATATATATATATATATATATATACTGAGAGAGGCACATGTGTGCAGAGGTATTGCAACAGGTGCCTGGTGACAAAGACATGGACTGAACACCAGTGTGGATACTGGAGTACCATACCCCATTCCAAAACACTTACACCACTAACCACCACATAGGTGGTTGCCTGCCTACTACTGGATGTGTCTGGAGGGAACATGGGAAACAAGTGTAAAATAGCCTCCCCTTTGATATTCACAGTGGCACACTAGTCTTGTAATCCCTGTACGTGGTACGTGTCAGCACAAATGGTGTGTCAGCTAGGGAAATGTAGGTCACTGTACCCCTCTACACCTCACAATGTCCTACATGGTATGTACCTCCCATGACAACTACAGAAAGGGAGAAGGACACAGTCATACCTAACAAACAGTGATAATGTCCTCAAACACATTACCTATGCAGAGTGACTGACAAAACCACAGATAGAGTGCCTTTCATACTACCTACACAGAGGTTACCACTGCTGGATATACATAGTTAAGTCACACCCATAACAGTTGTCCAACAATCATGGTAACACCTCACAATATCCCCAGCCTAAATGACCTATGTCTGTCATCCTTGGCACTGCAGTAAAGAGCACATGGTGGAGGTACAGGTTCCTACCCACAAATAAGCCATACCCTGGAGTAAACCACCCAGCATTAAGAAGCAAGGCTCCTCATTAGTAGATGTCAGACATACCCCTGTTGAATGTTATGCAGATAGGTAATATGCCATATGAGTCACCCTGTGTAACTGATTGACAGGAGCAAGTACAATCACATTACATGTGTCCCAAGGGGCAGGGTAGCATAACAGTATGCTGCTGTAGGCCCAGGGACAATAGCATACTACCTACCTATGACACAATGCACACACACATGTACTCAATGCAATATCAACTATGTGAGGTGGAATAAGTGTTCCACTGACTGTGTGCAAGGTCTGTAATGGTGTGATTGCTCAGCATGACTTTGTGTCTGTCATGGTAGTGTGTGTCCTTGGTGTGAGGCCAGAGAAAGATGTGTCAGGTATTGAGATACAAACATACTACATTGCCATATGTTGTGCTGTGGTTCCCTGTATGTGACTGCGGTGTAGATAGGGGTATGGCCACAAAGACTAGGATGCATTACCATTGAAATTTTAACTGTGCATTGCATGCATTGCATGGGTTGACAATGTTCCCCATCCATTACCTTGATACAAACCCCCAGTGTGAGGTTGTGCATTGGACCTCAAACAGTGTGCCGACTGCTGGTGTATACTAGTTTGTTGTATGGAGTGTGCCAGGCACTGTGACACAGTTGTTGGCTGAGCACTGATATGTGGTCATTTACATATGTATCCCCCAATAGACAGACAGATGCTATATATGGCAGTTCATTGATATCACTACAGAAGAGTATTATGTGTGCCATATCACTTGCTCACATATTTTTCTTTTCCTTCCAGGGCGATGGTGCACCAGCGCAACCCCTCGTACTCTGCTGCAGAGGAAGAGGAGATACACCAGAGCCTGGTGCGAGATTTTGCCACACTCTTTTCCCGCACCAGCCAGAACCAGCAGGAGAGGGCTGCACTGTGGAAAGACCTTGTCCGTCGGGTAAATGACATAGGCATGCATAACCGGACATATGAGCAGGTACGCCATCACTGCAGTGATTTAATTAGAAATGTCCGTCAGCATGCGTCTGATATCCACAGGCAACAGCTTGCCACAGGTGGTGGGGCAGCTATACACCCCCCTCACAAGACTGGAGGGGCTCCTCCTAAGTGTTGTGGCTCCAGCCCAACAACAACAACATCCGCAGACATGTGTAATGATGGAGGCTGGAGCCACCCAGCATGTGGACATGGAGCGTGCAGGTAACATGCCATATCTATGGTTGACTGTTCTCTACACTGGCAGTTTATGCATGTGTGAGATGTGTACTGTGTTTGTAGCTGTTATCCTGGAAATTATTGTGCAAGATTGATATTCTCAATATCAGCAGTAGACCTGTGAAAGCCAACTGTTGTACTACTGAACTGTATCATACTCACAGTATCAATGGCACAGTTGTGCCCACTGACAATAAATGTCTTATTTGTGCAGGTCCCTCTGGTGTAACAGCAGGGCAGCCAATCCATGCTGGTGAGTGTGTAATAACAATACTTTTAATACTACTGATAATAATAGTAATAATACCCTCAAACAGTATTGCTATGTGTTGTATTGCAGGTGTGTTTGTGTCTGTGTGTTTGTATCTCATGTACTGAGGAGTGTGCATGTGCCCATGTGTGCATGTGCCCATGTGTGCATGTGTGCATGTGCCCATGTGCCCATGTGTGCATCTGTGCATGTGTGCATGTGCCCATGTGTGCATGTGTGCATGTGCCCATGTGCCCATGTGCACATGTGCACATGTGTGCATGTGTGCATGTGCCCATGTGTGCATGTGTGCATGTGCCCATGTGCCCATGTGTGCATGTGCGCATGTGTGCATGTGTGCATGTGCCCATGTGCCCATGTGTGCATGTGCGTAGGTATGCATGTGTGCATGTGCCCATGTGCCCATGTGTGCATGTGTCCATGTGTGCATATGTGCATGTGTGCATGCGTGCATGTGCCCATGTGTGCATGTGCCCATATGTGCATGTGTGCATGTGCCCATGTGCACATGTGCACATGTGTGCATGTGCCCATGTGTGCATGTGTGCATGTGCGCATGTGCCCGTGTGCATCTGTGGTAACATTGTGTACACATTGTAAACTGTGTTTCCTGTCTTCCTCTCACAGGTTCTGGTGTTGCTCTGGTGGTGTGCAGCAGGGAACCTGAACCCACTGCTGGGGATAGCGATAATGATGATACATGTGTAATGGCACAGGGAGGTGTGACAGGGTCTGTTGTTGGTCAGCCAATCGACAGTACACAGCAGTCAACCCCATCAATGTGCACAGTCATCCTGCCAATACATCCATTGTCACCAATGTCCTTAGGTGAGGGACAGCATACAGTGGACATTGACCAGGGTAATGTGGTATCAGTGGCACATGCATCCCCTCACAGCAGCCATGGCCAGAGTCCTGACATGGTACCACACAGGCAGATGTCCAGGGGTTCTCGTGGGAGCATCCGTGGTCGTACTGCCCCTGTCAGACGTGCCCACAGAGGTCTTTCAACCTCAGCTATGTTCCGGGCTGTAATGCAGGCACAGGCACGTATGGAACAGTACACCAGACAGGGTCTGAGGGAGCTTAGAGCACATCGCACTGCTATGAATGACACTATGCGTGACATTGCTGCTGCCATCCGTAATTTCACCAAGGCCATTGACAGACATTGGGGGACGCATTAGATCTGTTCCACAACTACATGTCCATTAGCCAGGGCAATGCAGGATGGTTGAGGTGTCGATGTATGCCAGCAACATCAGCAGCTGGCAGTCGTCACGGATGACAACAAACCCGCAGCCGCTCCCATAGTGCCAGTACCAGCCCCAGCAATGCTGGGTCTGTGCTGTCATCAGACCACCCTAGGAGACCACGTGCACGTGGCTCTGGACAGCCCCAGCAGGGACATGTGTCCAGTCATCAACCAACTGCTTCTGATGACAGTACCCAGTCTGGCTTAGTACCTGATACTGTCCGTAGCACCCCTGCCAGGCACAGGTACCATGTCCGTGGCCAGGGACAGTGATCTGTATGACCTGGCAGGTACAGTCTGTGGCTGTCCACAAACCCCCGTATATGGCAGCCACGAGGTGGAACTGTGTGCATGCATACACACATGCATAATGCTAACACCTAGGGCTAACACATACATGCACACACCGCATCAACATTGCACCATCTTGTACTGTTGTCCCTCACTAACACACACACACATACATGTCGATTGGTTGTATCAGTGGCAGACTCAGGCATACCAAGTACGCACCCTGTGCATATGATGAAACTGTGCCACCTCCTGCAATCTGTAACATTGATGCAGGAACAGGTTAACATGGTGCTGATGCACAGGGTGACTACATAGAAGTGTAGTAATATTATCATGTTGTCAACAGTACAGTGTAATGATATCATTGTGGGTATATCCCAGCATGCCTGATGCATTAACAGTATGATTGTCATTGTATTGTTTTGTACACCACTATTAATTACCATAGTGTAATGTCTGCACATCTTTGCATTCTGGTGGTAAGGCTGAAAACAGATGTCCACCTACATAGGTAGCACAGGGGATAAGAAAATGGAAGTAATGATACTCAATGCCGGACATGTAAACCACAAGATGCATGCAGTCCAAACTCTACTCTGCATGGAGAATGTTGATATCTGTGCAGTAATAGACAACAGGTTCAAGACTCACAAGAGGACCCTAGCACTACCAGGTTACACCTCATACCATGCTTGACAGCCCCAAAACACGGAACTAACTATGAAGGAGGGTGAGTCTCATTAAATGTCAAGGATACTGTGGTGGCAGGACAGGTTGCTTACATCCTTCTAAGTTGGGAACTGCTGATTGAGGGCTCAGTGTCTGTTATTCTAAAAGTGTATTAGTTCCGGTTTAAGCACGTGGGCTTCAGGCTAGTTATTTTACATTAAGAAGGTTCATGGTCTGCACTCTTGTGGGAGGAGTGGCTGGACTCTGCCCATCTGAGCTGGGAATTTCTGGCTAAAGGCTTATACTGCCTGCATATTTGAACTGTTTCTTACTGAAATTGGTGCACCTTGTTTGCTGTAGCATAGACTAGATCCAGGCCTGCTGAATGTAGCTTTGTTTGTATGCTTGTTTGCTTGTTATTTCCCTGAAATGCTAATTCCACCTAAAACGCGGCTTTTCAGCGCTTCTGTGGATCCCTAGTGACATCTGCATCGCTTACTGTACTTATTTCCTTGTTTCACTTGAAAGAAAGTTACTGTTTGTCATTTTTGCATTTAAGTTACCTGTAACACATTGCATTTAAGTTACCTGCCACTTGCTCACTAAAGCAATTATATACGTCAGCACTAACAAATTAAAAGCACTACACCCTCACAAACTCCCCTTGAGTACCTTGTTCCCCATTGGCCCTTTTTGTTGTCAATTATAAAGGAATTCCCAATACTATTCTAGCATGTCCAAAGGTCAGTTGTCAATCTCCTCTCCGGTCCAGCTGGTGAATCTGGGAATCTTGAGGCAATGTTACAACTGCCTCATGTACACAGACAACCCTCTCCTCCTCCCAACAAATTCCAACACATGTGAGAGATGCAAACATATAGCCAAACTGGAGGCTAAGCTCTCTCAACTCAGTACTGGCGAAACCTGTCAGGAGGAGAAGGAAACCACAGTCAATACAATTCCAGTCTCACATAGACCTACCATGACAGCAAACCAAACACATAAGCACACAAAAACATACTTGGAGGCTCTAAATAAAAATCTGCCTAAGCAGCAGAGACCTCTAAAGCAGACACCCAAGCAACCGCTACCCCAGAACAGAACACGTGCAACACATAGCTCACAAAGCCAGTGTGCCGAACAGTCACAGCCCTTAAGGCTAAACAACACACCTGATACACTTGTAATAGGTGACTCTATCGTCAGGCACACTGACGTCCCGCTCACCAGGCTAAACAAGGAGAAGGTCACGGTGAGCTGCCTGTTGGGCGCTATGATCCGTCACATAACACAAGCACTCAGGTCACTCCAAGGCAAGTACAACTATGACTCAGTCATTGTCCATGCTGGTGTGAATGACCTGAGACGTACCTCCCTGGACTACATGATAAGAGACATAGAGGAGCTCTCTGAGCATGTGGCCCAGGCTGGTATGACCCTGACCTTGAGCAGCATCTTACCCTCACCAACAATGATGCCACAATATGAAGACAAGATGATCACTTTCAACAATTGGCTTAAGTATTGGTGTCATTCAAAGGGGATCCAATGCCTGTCAGCCTGGGATGACATGCTCGACAAGCCACAATGCTTTTGCTAGGGACGGCTTGCACCTGTCACCCCTGGGCTTTTGGATATTGGCAAAGGCTCTTGCTACCCCCATAGTGCCTTTTTTAGGCAAGGCTTAAAAGACAAAACCACCTCCATAGGTATAAGAAACTAATAGTAATGCTACTCAACGCCAGCAGTGTAAACCTCAAGATGCATGCACTGGAAACTGTCCTTAACATGGAGAACATCAATATCTGTGCAGTAACAGAATCCTGGTTCAAGGCTCCCGAGAGCACCCCAGCACTGCCAGGTTATACCTCATACCATGCTTGTCGGCCCCAAAACTTGCACCGAACCAGAACAGGAGGGGGAGTATCAATATTCGTCAAAGATACACACACCTCCAGGTTGGTGGCACAGCACAAAGCATCAGAGACTATCCATGTGCAACTAACAGTGGGTAAAACTGCCTTCCTGTTTATAGCCTGCCACAGACCACCCTCCCAAACCCAGGAACCCTACTTGGCCTTCCTGAGAACACTGGAAGATATGAAGGTCTCTCCAAACACCATTATATTGGTGGACTTCAACTACCCAAACATAGACTGGGAGCATTACTCTAGCTCCAACACCCTAGCTCAAAGGTTCCTAGCATTTATAAACTCAAATGCTATGGAACAACTTGTTACCACTCCCATAAGAGGGGGAAACATACTGGACCTGATCATCACCAACATGGGGACTCTATGCTCCAGACCAGAAGTGTATCCCTCACTGGTAAGATCAGACCATAAACTAATCTCACTGGATATTCACATCCCGACCCCACCCCCTGCCCAGAAAACCACAGTGTAAAACTTCTCTACATCAAATTCCACACCCCTCAAAACCAAGGTGGAATCCTTCAAAGCCCCCGGGCCTGTGGAAAATACGGCCCAGACCGCAGACTCCTTTATAAACGCATTCTATGATCACCTTCAGAAATGCATGGATCATGCAATCCCAAATAAAAACAAGACCCAATCCTCCAAAGGCAGACGTCCTGTCTGGTGGACCACAGCCATAAACAAACTATACAATAGAAGGAGGAAGCTACTACATGATAGAGCAAAATCCCCAAAAGGGAAGGCATCTCTGATCAGTGTTAGCAAAATACTACGGGCACTCATAAAATCGTCTAAGGCCGGCTTCGAGAGAAGAATTGCACAGGACACTAAGGATAATCACAAGGCTTTCTTTAGTTATGCTAGGAACCTGGGTGGGAATTCCCAGATATGCTCAGAATTAGTCCAAAATGACAAAAAATACACCGAACCCACAGACATTGCCAACATCCTAGCTGACAGGTTCAGCGCAAACTTCTCCCCTACTCCCCACCAGAAGGGCAAATATCTATCCCAGCAGAGTGCTGCCCCCCTGACATCTCAGATGCTCAGGTAAGAGCCGCCCTCTCCAAAGCAAAAACACAGCATCAATGGGACCAGACGGTGTCCCGGGCTGCGTCCTACATGAACTCCAAGATGAGCTAAACCCAAACATAAAACTACTGTTCAATCTCAGCCTTACCACAAGATATGTACCCAAAGAGTGGCGTACAGCAACAGTGGTCCCTCTACACAAAGGTGGTGCCTCAACGGATCCTGGAAACTATCGCCCCATAAGCCTGACTAGCTTGGTCTGCAAAGCTATGGAAAGGATCATCATGGACCTCATAAATAAAGATATTGGGGACCTACAGACACTGGATCCTACCCAGTTCGGCTTTGTTAAGGGCAGATCCTGCCTCTTAAACCTGGTCGATTTCTTTGAAACAGTCACCAAGGCCATTGACGAGGGGAAGGTGGTCCACAAAGCCTACCTGGACCTCGCAAAAGCCTTCGATACAATACCCCACTCGGACATTATAGATAAGCTCACCAGCTTAAATATAAACCCCTATGTCACTAGATGGGTTGCAAACTGGCTCAAGGATAGAACCCACATGGTTAGAATTGCTGGAGCCATGTCAGACTCCAAACCAGTTAGAAGTGGCGTCCCACAAGGTTCAGTCCTGGGACCTCTCCTGTTCGGTATATATTTCTCGGAGGTACAGGCCAACATGGAAGGACTGTGGCTGACCAAGTTCGCAGATGACTGCAAACTGGGCGCTATAATCGACTCTCCAGCCGACACAACCATCCTCCAAAAGGGCCTCATAGAAACAGACAACTGGTGCCAGAGCCATGGCCTCAAGCTAAATGCCACAAAGTGTATAGTCATCCCCTTTGGCAAAAACAAAGTGTCCACAAATTACCACATAGGTGGTAATCCATTAAGTACGGAAGAAGTACTTAGGGACATGGGGACCCAAGTTGATAGCAATCTCTCATTTGACAACCACGTGGCCAAAGTTGTTAGAAAAACATTTTATATAGCCCACCTAATCATGACGGGATTCACATCTAGATCAGGGGAGGTCATCATGCCTCTTTACCCATCCCTCATCAGGCCCATAATTGAGTACAATGCCCCTTTTGGGATGTACCTTCCCAGACACCTGCAGCAACTGGAAAGACCCCAAAAGTACCTCACCAAGAAGATCAAAGGGCTCAAACAGATGCCATATGCTGCCCGGTTAACAAAACTCCATACTCAGTGGCATACTGCCTGCTCAGAGGTGATCTGTGCCTGATGTATAATGCCATGTCCAACCCGGAAGTAATGGACATGTTGCACCTCAGAAAATCCAACTCCCATCGAGCTACGCGCCCGAGAGACTTGAACCTCAGCACTGACATAAATAGGACATGCTGGAGGGACAGATTCATAACCCAGAGGCTCCCTTCACTCCGGAATAAAATCCTATTCCAGGTTAGGCAGAGTCCCTCATTGACTCTCTTCAAGAGGAATCTTGATGAGTGGAATGGGGATCGTAGGTTTACCCCGGGTATCACTTCTGTGTCACTGTTAGACAGAGGCACAGTATACTAACCTCAAAAAAGGGCATAGCAACATTAATTTAAAATGGGTGGTGAAAGCCAAACACACTCTGGCTTGGCTTATAAATGCCCTAGGGCATATAGCCTAGTATGAACCTATGAACCTATGAACCTATACCCACACCCCCAGGTTGTTGCCACAGCGTGACGCATCACAGACTATCCACGTGCAACTAACAGTGGGTTAAACTGACTTCCAGTTCATAGCCTGCTACAGACCACCCCCCTAAACCCAGGTAACCCACTTGGCCTACTTAAGAATACATGAATATCTACAAGTGTCTCCAAACAACAATATATCGGGCAGCTTCATTTACCCACACATAGACTGGGAGCATTACTGTAGCTCCAACACCCTAGGTGAAAGGTTCCTAGAATCCATACACTCAAATGCTGTGGAACAACTTGTTACCACTCCCACAAGAGGGGAAAACATCCTGCACCTGATCATCACCAACATGTGGACTATATGCTCCAGACCAGAAGTGTATCCCTCACTGGTAAGATGACACCATAGACTACTCTCACTGTATATTCACATACCAACCGCAGTCCCTGCACAGAAAACCACAGTCAAAAAGTTGTGTAATGCAAATTCCATGTATTCACATGAGACAGGCTTCACACATGGGAACTATTTAAGATCAAAGGTACATATGTCTATGTGGCACACACATACCTCATGTGTGCATTGACATTACTGATATAATATATGTCATACAATATTAAGAGCAACACCCAACACACATGGACAAACTGTGTGACAAAAACACACATGGCATTTGTAGGATTCAAACCCCTACCTAATTATGTTATTACACTAGAGAGAGACGCATGAGCAGAGTGTGCTATTCGCATTATTGGGAGGTTTCCCCTTCTCCTGCTATACTTATAGGGTGCTGATATCATCAGTGTTTAGAAAGAGGAATGTATATCATGTAATGTGTTCTTCTAGTTGCCAAAAGGGACCTTTCTTTCACACACACACACTAACCCCCCCCCCAAACACACACACTGAGCATTTGCAGAATTCAAACCCCTACCTAACTATGATATGACACTTGAAAGAGACGCATTAGTGGAGCATGCTATTCACATTACTAGGAGGTTTCCCTTCTCCTGCTATACTTATAGGGTGCTGACATCATCAGTGTTTAGAAAGAGGAATGTACATCATGTAGTGTGTTCTTCTAGTTGCCAAAAGGGACATTTCTTTCAACCAGAATTGCACACACACTACCCCCCCCTCCCCAATCACACACACTGTACGTTTGCAGGATTCAAGCCCCTACCTAACTATATTATGACACTTAAGAGAGGCGCATTAGCAGAGCGCACTATTCAAATTACTGGGTATCTTTTCTTCTCCTACAGTATTTATAGGGTGCTGACATCATTATTTATAAAGAGGTATGTACATCTATTACTATCTGTCAATAAGGGGGATAGCATATATATATGCATTAACAGCCACCTACTTCAGGGTCACATATGCACATCAGCACTGCCAGGTTATGTTTTATACCATGCTTTATGACCACAGGACCTGTAACACACAACACAACCAGTTCAGACCACCCCTCCCATATCCAGGAACCACACTTTGCTTCCCTGGGAACAGTGTAGGATATGAAGGTGTTCACATACACCATTACAGTGGTTAACTTCAGGTACAAGTGTATTGAGTGGGGGAACTACTCAGGCCTCAACAACATCACCCTACAGCCACTACAATTTGTGAATCCATGTGCTATGGCAGGACCAATCACCACAGCCAGAAGGGGGAATACATATTGGACCTGACCATCTGCAACATGGGGACTCTATGTTCCACACCAGAGGTAGACCACCATTGCTAATATCTGACCATAACCAACTTTCCCTGGACATCCATATCCCATCCCCACCCCCAGGCAAGGAAATCACTGCAAACAAAGTATTTATCAAAAGCAGACTTTGCACTTGTGAAGACTGGGGTGGAAGACTTCAAAGGACCCATGCTGGGGGATTATACAGGACACTCTGCATAATCCTTGACAATTGCATTCTATGAGCATCCAGAAGGTTTGCATTGATCATGCTATTCCAAATAAACCCAAGACTCCTCCACAACAGGAGACCCGTCTGGTGTACACCAGCCATATATAAGCTGTACAACAGAAGGAGGGAGCTAATACATTACAGAGCAATATCCCTCAGAGGGAGGACGTCTCTGAACAGTATTGGCAAGACACTTCAATTCCTCAAAATCATCATTTCAAAGTGTTGACAGTGAAATTGTCCAGACACTGCAGATAAGGCTCCCCTCAGTCTGTAATTGATGCCCAATTACTGTTATAAGTCCTCGCCAACCCTCTTCCAGCAAACACCAGCCACATGGATGTGACATTGCAAATTCAACCCCTGGGATCTCCACTGTGTCCCTGCTTGACGGAGGCACAGCACACTAGCCTTAAACGGTGCCTTCTGTGACCTACTTTACAGAGGCACAGTAGCCTACTGTACTGGGGAGGCAGACGCCAAACACACTCTGGCTAAGCTTATGTATTCCCTAGGGCAAACAGCCTAGTATTGACCTCTACACCCATATGTTTAATTTTCAGATGCACAATATTTGTTGCTGATAAACTGTTTGCAGGTCTTTATTGCCATAGCTTTCCATGTTTCTATGAACAACTTGTGTATCTGTGGAAGATGTTTGAATATGAGAGGGATCCACTGTTTTACTTATGTCTCTGTTGTCATTTAACTGTGTGCACTGGACAGATTGCTGTATTGTGGGAGGTTCCTGGATGAACACATACAAATGCCAGATATGTGTGGCCAACTGCTAAACTGAGACATGGCCTAAGTGTGTGAGTATGCCCAGTTCAGGCTTTCCATGGCTTGTTGCCTGACATATGTCTCATTTATCAAAGTGTGCGAGCATGCCCAGTGTGAGCTTTCCATATGTTGAAATCTGCGGTCCACCACATTTGTGGTTGTGTGTGAACTTCAACAATATTTCACATTTATAGTTGTGTGGTTGGAAGTCATGTTGTGTACTTACTGCCCAACTGCTTTGTGTCTGAACCCAACAGGGATTATACTGTGCCTGCAGGGTTTCCATGGGATAGTTTGCATACAGTTGTCAACATCCTTTCATACTGACCATACACTGTAATATCGTATAGTGTACTGGTTCAGTACTTTCACTGTGGTGGACAGTATCCTGGGTTTCAGTCCTATCACTGCTTTAAATATTCATAGTGAGCACACCAGACTGGTTAAGGGCCAGTTGTGCACATATGACCATGTTGCATTTTGTTCAGTTATAGACTACTTAAACCAGGCTTGTCCAACATTGGTAGTGTATTCCACAACTTGGGTGGACATTGACAAACACTAGCTATGTGCCCTAGGCCATTTCTAATGCTAGTCAGAGAGTGTGTTTGTCCTTCAACACACATTGTAACTGGAGTTTGCCATGACATATTTCAAGGTTAGTATACTGTGCCTCTGTCTACCCATGACATAACAGTGATACCCAGGGTAAACCTACCATCTCCCATCCACTCATCAAGATTCCTCTTGAGGAGAGTCAATGAGGGACTCTCTGGCTAACCTGTACTGGGAGTTTACTCAAGAGTGGAGGGAGCTTCTGGGTTATGGATCAATCACTACAGCATGTCCTATTTATGTCAGTGCTGGGGTTCAGGTCTCTCATGTGCATAGCTCACTGGCATTCAGATTTTACAAGGTGCAGCATGTTCATTGATTCCAGCTTGGACATGGCTTTATACATCAGGCACAGATTGCCTCTGGGCAGGCAGTATGGCACTGTGTGGAGCTGCAGTTTGTTTAATCAGGCAACACATGACATCTGTTAGAGCTCTTTGATCCTCCTGGTGAGGTACTTTTGGAGTCTTTCCACTTGCTGGAGGTGTCTGCTGTGGTACATCCCACAGGGGCCATTGTACTCAATTGTGAAGCTGATGAAGGATGACTGAAGAGGCACGATGACCTCCCCTGATCTAGATGTGAATACCTTCATGATTAGGTGGGTATATGGTATGTTTCTGTAATCACTACAGCCACATGGTTGTCAAATGCAAGATATCTATCAACTTGTGTCCCCAGGTCTCTTATTACTTCTAAAGTACTTAATGGGTTAACACCTATGTGGTAATTGGTGGGCACTTGCTGTTTATCCACAGGGGATGACTATACACTTTTCTGCATTTAGCTTGATGACATGGCACTGGCACCAGTTGTCTGTTTCTATGTGGCCCTTTTGTAAGATGCATGTGTCAGCTGGAGGGTCAGATATGGTGCCCAGTTTGTAGTCATCTGCAAACTTGTTCAGATACAGTTCTTCCATGTTGGCCTGTACCTATGGGAAATATATACCAAACAAGAGAGGTCCCAGGACCGAGCCTTGTGGGATGCCAGTTGTAGCTGGTTTGTAGTCTGACATGGCTGCAGCATTTCTGACCATGTCAGTTCTGTCCTTGAGCTGGTTTGCAACCCATCTACTGACATAGGGGTTTATATTTAAGCTGGTGAGCTTATCTATAATGAACACGTGGGGTATTGTATGGAAGGCTTTTGCAAGGTCCAGATAGGCTGTGTGGACCACATTCCCCTCATCAATGGCCTTGATGACTGTTTCAAATGAGTCAAACATGTTTAAGGGGCAGGATCTGCCCTTAAGAAAGCCACACTGGGTAGGGACCAGTGTCTGTAGGTCCCCAATATCTTTATTTCTGAGGTCCATGATGATCCTTTCCATAGCTTTGCAGACCAAGCTTGTCAGGATTCTGGGGTGATAGTTTGCAGTATCCATTCAGGCACCACCTTTGTGGAGAGGGACCACTGTTGCTGTACACTGCTCTTTGGGTACATATCCTGTGGTAAGGCTGAGATTGAGCAGTAGTGTTATTTGGCGTTCCATTCTTCTTGGAGTTCATGTTGGACGCAGCCCAGGACACCATCTCGTACCATTGATGCTGTGTGTTTTGCTTTGAAGATGCTGGTTGTTACTTCAGCATCTACAATGTCAGGGGGCCAGCACTCTGCTGGGATAGATATTTGGCATTTTGGTGGTGGGGGGGGGGGTTGCACTGAACCTGTCAGGTTGGATGTTGGCAATGTGTGCGGGTTTGGTGTATTGTTTGTAATATTTGAGTAATTCAGAGCATATCTGCGAATTCCCACCAAGGTTCCTACCATCAGTTAAGAAAGCCTTGTGATTATCCTTAGTGTCCTGTACAATTTGTATCTTCATAGGTTCATAGGTTCATACTAGGCTATCTGCCCTAGGGCATTTATAAGCTTAGCCAGAGTGTGTGTGGCTTTCGCCACCCCTTGCTATGTGAATATTATGTCCATTTAGGGTTTACTTTACTGTGCCTCTGTCTAGACATGACATAGTGATGACCCCCAGTGTAAATCTACGATCTCCCATCCACTCGTCAAGATTCCTCTTGAAGAGAGTCAGTGAGGGGCTCTGCCTAACATGGACTGGGATTCTGTTCCAGAGTGTAGGGAGCCTCTGGGTTATGAATCTGTTCCTCCAGCACATCCTATTTATTTATGTGTTGATGTTGAAATCTCTCACTCTCGCGGCTCTGATGGATTTGGATTTTCTGAGGTGGAGCATGTCCGTTAATTCCGGATTGGACATGGCCTTGTACATCGGGCATAAATCGCCTCTGAGTAGGCAGTATGTGACTGAATACAGCTGGGGTTTCTTCAGCCAGGCAGCATATGACAAATGTTTGAGACCCTTTATCCTCTTGGTGAGGTACTTTTGGGGTCTTTCTAACTGCTGCAGGTGTCGGGTAAGGTACATCCCAAATGGGGCATTGTACTCAACTATGGGCCTGATAAGAGAAGAGTATAGGGGCACAATGACCTCTCTTGATGTAGATGTGAATCCTTTCATGATAAGGTGGCCAATATAGAAGGTCTTCCTAGCCACCTTGGCAATATGAGTGTCACATGAGAGGTTACTGTCCACTTGTGTCCCTAGGTCCCTGATTACTTCTTCCGTACGTAATGGATTACCACCTATGTGGTAATTTTTGAGTACCTTGTTTGGTATTTGGAGAGACATTCATACTCTCCAGTGTCTTCAGGAAGGCTGAGTGGGGTTCCTGGGTTTGAGAGGGTGGTCTGTAGCATGCTACAAACTGTACAGCAGTTTTGCCTAGGGTTAGTTGCACATGGATGGTGTCCGATGCTTCATGCGTTGTAAGTAACCTGGAGGTGTGGGTATCTTTGATAAATATGGATACTCCCCCTCATTTTGTGGTTTGGTCCAGGTTTTGGGGCCAAAACGCATGATATGAGGTATAACCTGGTAGTGCTGGGGTGCTCTCAGGAGCCTTGAGGCAGGTTTCCGTCACTGCACAGACATCGATGTTCTCCATACTGGGGAGGGCCTCGAGAGTGTGCATCTTGAGGTTTAGACTTCTGGCATTGAGCAGCATTACCCTTATGTTTTTTCCACTTATGTTTTTTATGGAGGTGGGTTTGTCTTTTGAGCCTTGCCTAAAAAAGGCACTATGGAGGTGGCAAGAGCCTTAGCCAATATCCAGACGCCCAGGGGTGACAGGTGCAAGCCATCCCTGGCAAAGCAGTGTGGCTTGTCAAGCATGTCATCCCAAGCAGACAGACATTGGATCCCCTTGGAATGACACCAGTAATTGAGCCAATTGTTAAAGCTGATCATTCTGTGTTTGTACTGTGGCATCATTCTTGGTGAGGGTAGGATGCTGCTCAGGGTCAGGGTCATACCGGCCTGGGCTATATAATCAGAGAGCTCCTTTATGTCTCTTTTCATGTAGTCCAGGGAGGTACATCTCAGGTCATTCACACCAGCATGAACAATGACTGAGTCATATTTGTACTTGCTTTGGAGTGACCTGCGTGCTTGTGTTATGTGGCGGATTGTAGCGGCCTACAGGCAGCTTACTGTAACCTTTTCCTTGTTCAGTCTGTTGAGCGGGACATCAGTGTGTCTGACTATGGAGTCACCTATTATAAGTGTATCAGGCATGTTGTTTGTCCTTAAGGGCTGTGACTGTTTGGCACACTGACTTTGTGAACTATGTGTTGCATGTGCTATGTTTTGAGGTAGTGGTTGCTTGGGTGTCTGCTTTGGAGGCCTCTGTTGATTTGGTGGAGTTTTAATTAGAGCCTCTGGGAATGTTTTTGTGTGTTTATGTCTTTGGTTTGCAGTTGTGATAGGTCTATGTGAGACTGGGTTTGTGGTGTGTGTGGTTACCTTCTCCTCCTGACTAGTTTTGCCAGTACTGGGTTGAGAGAGCTCGGCCTCCGGTTTGGATAAATGGTTGCATCTCTCACATATATTTGTATTTCTTGGGGGGAGGAGGGGGTTGTCTGTGTACATGGGGCAGGTGTAACATTGCCTCAAGATTCACAGATTCAACATGTTGTAGCTGGCCTTAGTGGATTTTATGTGTGGCCATAGTTTTTTGCCATAGTACTGATCAGAGATTACTTCCCTTTTTTGGATTTGCTCTATCATGTAGTAGCTTCCTCCTTCTCTTGCATGGTTTGGTAATGGCTGGGGTCCACCAGGCCAGATGCCTGCGTGCATGGAATTGGGTCTTGGTTATATTTGGGATTGCATAATCCATGCATTCCTGAAAGTGTTCATAGAATGCATTTATAAAGGGTTCTGAGGTGTGGCCCATATTTTCCACAGGCACAGGGCCTTTAATGGATTCCACATCAGTTTGGAGGAGTGCAACATTTGCTTTACACATGTTTTTCACTGTGGTTTTCTGCCCAGGGACTGGGGTCAGGATGTGAATATCCAGTGTGATTACTCTATTGTCTGATCTTACCAGTGAGGAATACACTTCTCATCTGGCCATAGAGTACCCATGTTGCTGATTATCACATCCAGTATGCTTACCCCTCTTGTGGGAGTGGTAAGTTGTTCCTGAGCATTTTGGTTTATGAATTCTAGGAACCTTTGGCCTAGGGTGTTGGAGCTAGAATAATGCTCCCAGTCTATGTTTGAGTATTTTCAGTCGCCCAATATGATGTTGTTTGGAGAGCTTGATATTTTCATGTGTTCCGACGTAGGCCAAGTGCGGTTCCTGGCATTAGGAGGGTAGTCTGTAGCAGGCTACAAACTGGGAGGCAGTTTTAGCCACTGTTACTTGCCCATGGATAGTCCATGCTGCTTCTTGTTGTGGTACCAACCTGGGGGTGTGGTTATCCTTGACAATTATTGATAGTCACCCTCCTTTTGTAGTTTGTTCCATGTTTTGGGGCTGTAAAGCATGGTATGAGGTGTAACCTGGTAGAGTTAGGTTGCTCTTGTGAGCCTTAACCCAGGTTTCTGTTACAGAACAGATATCAACATTCTCCATGCTGAGGAGAGTTTAGACTGCATGCATCTTGCAGTTTAGACTTCTGGCATTGGGTAGCATTACGTCTAGGTTCTTATCCCTTGTGATACCTATGGAGGTGGGTTTGTGTTTTGAGCCTTACCTATTCAAGTCACGGTGGGGGTGACAACAGCCTTTGCCAGTATCCAAAAGGCCAGGAGTGATAGGTGCATGCCATCCCTAGCAGGTGGAGCATCGTGTCTTGCTCAGCATGTCATCCCAGTCTGGCACACATTGGACCCCCTTTGACTAACAGCAATACTTAAGCCAATTATTGTAATTGATCATCTTGTCTTCATATTGTGGCATCATGCTTGGTGAGGGTAGAATGTTAGTCAGGGTCATCAAGTTTGCATATATTACATGGTGTTACATTGCTTAACACATGGCAATCATGCCTCAGGTGGTGCTGCAGGGCTGTCTATGTTGGATGCACATACTACCCTCCCTGTACATGTTTGAAAGCAGGTTGTGTTAACTTAGGCATCCCTTTTACTACATGTGTGAGTCAGAGAGAGGTATCATTTCCAGGGTTCCTACTGAGCCAGTGTATGTGCTATGCGTTGCCTCTTTGCCAAGACCAAGGCATACTGGGCACGCCTCCTTCTGCCTACTGGGGCAGGCTCAGGTTGTTCCTCCTCCGAGTCACGCTCTGCCTGTGATTGGCTTGGCAATGGTGGGGGGCTATTTGGCCCAGCCCTATGCTGGTCCTGCTGCAGCTGTTTTCGCAGAATCATATTATGTAGCATAGCACATACCATGACAATTTGGGTACATGTAGTTGGTGAGTACTGCAAGACTCCACCAGATGTGTCCAGGCATGGGAACCGTGACTTAAGCAGCCCAAACACACGCTCGATTACATTTCGTGTTTGTGCGTGTGCCTCATTATGGCGTTCTTGTTCAGGTGTGTGTGCATTTCTGATGGGTGTCATCAGCCACGGATCCAGTGCGTAGCCAGCATCCCCCACTAAGTGACCATGTGGGATGTCCCCATTGGCAAATGTCTGGTACAGCTGCGTCAAATGCCAAATATGGGAATCATGGTAGCTTCCAGGGCAGCCAGCACACACATTCATTATTATGCCCTGGGCATCACACACGACCTGAAAGTTGTTGGAGGGGAAGCCCTTGTGGTTAATGTAGGCCCTACCCCGCTCACCAGCTGGTGCTTTGATGCGTATATACGTGCAGTCTATTGCACCCACTACCTCAGGGTATTCCACTATTTGCTGGAAGAGATGCATATTGCTGACCAATACCTCACAGGAATTGGGGAAATATACATGATCACCGACATGTGCTGACATGGCATCCAGGAACTGGTGCAGTACCCTGGATGCTGATGCCTGTGATATCCCCATCATATCACCAGTTGGTCTCTGAAAGGTACCTGTTGCTAGTATTCTTAGGCCAACACATACCTTGGTTTCCACTGGGATGGGTTCCCCTCTGTTGGTTCTGTGTGTGAGGCGTGGCCTGCACAGCTCAACAATTTGCCGTAGGAGGTCTCTGTCCACTCTATAGAGCTCCACTATCTCAAGCTCATGTAACCCCTGGTAGGTGACCCTGGGCCTGTACACTCTTCTCCGTCTCCTCACTGTGGGTTGTCCGGCAGCATTTGCATAGTCACCACCCTCAGCAAGTTGCATATGTCCCCTTATAACAGCTATGGCAGCCCCTAGCATTTTTGGTCTGAGTGAAGCTTTTTCAGTTTTCACTTCTAATAGCTTACTCCTCTGTTTCAGTGTCTCTTGAGAGAAACATTCTGCACTGTTGTTTGCAGAGTTTTAAGTGCTGGGCTGGGCTACTGTTCTGCCTGTGTAATTGCCTGCTTCTGATTGTTTTCACCTGCTAGCTCTGCCAGTAATCCCTGCTAGCTTCCTACTATTTCTCATGCTTCCTTTTTCCCTTCTGTTTCCTCAGAGGGGAGCGACGCGCATACCAGCGAAAACACGCTCACAGCGGCTAACACGCGTGCACACATGCTTAGACAGACTAGAATCTGCTTATTCGGGTTAAAACACGCGCACACCAGCACAAACAGGCTTACAGGTGTTTAAATAGGCTCCTACATGCTTATTCTGCCTTAAACGCGTGCACTCACGCTTACACGTGCGCACTCTCTCTTACTCGTGCCTACCAGCGCGCACACGCACGCATCCACGCCCTGCAAGAAACTTTGGTGTTATCCATAGTGTACACCTTCCATTTCTTGGCTTTCCCATGCCTACTTGTTGACACTCCTCTTTCCATGATGTGTGACTGACATCTTTCACATGCCACTGTGCTCCAATGAGCTGCATTTCTTTCATACATTCCCCCCTGTGATGTCACCTATCTCCTACTCTGTTACTCCCCCTTATCCTACTCCTACACTGCACGGAATGTACTCATTTCCTATGTGACAGTACGATTCACTATCCCACCACTCATTTACATGGGATTGCCCACTAATGCTTAGTTACATGTCTTACACTCAGCTTCCCCCCTTAGCAACCCCTACTCGGTGGCCATGTTGTTTTCAGCCTGCTATTCCCTTACATTGTAAATTCATGCTTTGCAAAACATTTTTATTTTATTTTTGCATCGGGGTACGTTGCCAGTGGCCACATATTTGGCCATTGGCATGCTGCCTGGGACATTTGCAACCTTTATTTGGAGCTGACAAGGCTCCATTGTGTTATTTGCAGAACGGTACTCAGTTATCAACTGAGTACATTTCTATAGATAACACGGCTCTTACACGGGCAGGTTTCTGCTTCCTGGATCGCAAAATTACCTCATTTGCATGCCTTTCGGCTGCAAGTGAGGTAATTAGCATATCCACGCCCTGTCCGTGTAAGAGCCTTTTTAGGTGCTCTCTTACACGCAAAGACAGCAAAACCAAATGTATCTTATTTGCTCTCTTACACGCACATACAGGCTGTTCCTGGATAGCGATGGCTGCATGGAGTCTTACACTACTCTTAGACTCCATGCAAGCCATCGTGAATCCTGCTGATTGTCTTTCCTTGCAGTTACATATGCTTATAATTTTGTAATTCTGTAAACATTTTCTCCACCTCAAATCCATAAAGGTTAACCTCCCCATTCTTATCAACATTACATATAGTATGATCACTGTTTTTTCATACAATATAACCACTCCAGAGCAACTTTCACTTCCTGTGCTCCATATTATATAAAGTTTATGGTAAATATTCTTAAATTTTTGTTTTCTTATTTTTTTACTCTTTCCACAATTGTATATTTTCCAGGGTTTATGTACAAATAACTCTCAAGCCTCAGAATCAGATTTTTTAGTGTCTACAACTTCAAAAAATTATTAGTGTGAATCCTTTCTCCAGATCTTTCTTCCTGCATGCACTCATCCACATTGCCCCTCCACATTTTTTCCTTCTACAAGTTCTTCTTCACCTAGTTCACCTTCTACCCCAGTCTCGTGTTGTCTTTTTTTGTGTATGACTTTCCCCTTCATTTTTCATTATTTACTGTTTGCTCTTGACAATCCATTTACAACTGTCCCTTTTGTTTACACAATCTGCATCCGGGCACACAACTTATTGATGTATGTCCTTTCTCCCACACTGGTTTCATTGTACCTTATCACAATTCTTAATTAAATGAGAAGAGTCCTCACAAAAGAAACATTATTTAGGCTGGCCAGCATTCTTAATGTCTCTCTATAGCCAGCCACAAAAATAACACATGGCAAGTGTTTCACCATGTTTTCTTTTTTTTTTCACATTTCAAAACAGCTGACAACCTCTTCTGCCATTCCATAGGTTTTTCTCATTTCTAACTTTTACAATGTTATCAACAGTTTCACACAACCCCTGCATGCATTTTTAACATCCTTCTCTTCCAGTTCATCAGTTATAAACTACAAAGTAACTTTTTAACATTTAAGTTACTACCAGAAAACAAAATAGATGTCCTTGGCAAAACCACTAAGAAAGAAAAACATTGTGAACCACTTCCAAATGACCAGAGTTTCAAATAACACAGTAAAACACTGTTCTGATTTATTTGAACAGAAATCCAGTAAAAAATCATGCATTAAAACTTTCCCAAAAAACAATAAAATTCTCCTAGTGTCTCGGCTACTGAAGAGCCTTTACAGAGTCAATCTAAAATAAATGTCTTTCTTTTCTTACACAGTTCCAGAAATTTCATCATCAGTCCCTCAGTTTCAGATGATAAGTCACAACAATTCTCTGTCACATTATGTATAAAAGACACACTTTCTTGAGCTTTAAAATCCAGAACAGTTACCCCATTGCCCCAAACATATCTGTCTATTACAGTGCAATGTTTTGTTCTTATTCTCACAGATCATCTTTGCTTCTTTTCAAAGAGTTTTATTTACATTTTGTTGATGTTCTCATGTTTTGCCTGCTGTCAGCACTGTATAAAGTTCCTTCTCCACATTACCATCCTCAGCACTTCCATAAAAGATTTCTGCCAACTCAACCCATGAAACAGCAGACCTGCACCTGGATCAACCTGCTCAATTATTTTTAACGTAGTATCATCTGCAAGCCCTCCTGATGCCAGTTCTGCTATGTGTACCACTTCAACAGATTCACTTACTGCCTTCTCCATGGAAACAGCTAAATGTTGCTCATTTGTATCATCTTCCACATAAGAATCTTTGCTTACATTATGGTACTCCATATTGAACATTTCTTTCTCCAAATTCTCATTTTCCACCCTCAAACTCACTTTAGCTTTTCTCTCCTCCATGCTGCAGATTCCAGTAGGCTTTTTTCTTGCTGTTGTAGGAGCCCTGCAGTGCCTCCAAAGAGTAGGAGAAGTTCCCTGATGCCCTGGCCAAATTTCCCCTAGTAGTAAAAATACCCCCTTGGGTCTTTCCTGAAAATTGTCTGTTAGACTATTGGGGCTAACCTGGTCAACAAAAGATAAAAAAAAATCTACTACTTTTTTGCCATGCCACCTGGGATTGTTTTTTTCTATCTATAAATTACAATGTCATTTATAGGTTATTTTTATTTTATTTTCATTGTCCCTTTGTTTACAGGAATACTCTGAATTGGGTTTAGCATGAACCCCTTTTCAATGGAAGCCCAAGGAGAAAAGCTCCACAATGTTTTCAGTCATTAAAACAATTATGAATGTTTCAACAAACAAAATTGGAGAATTTTATATATATATATATATATATACATATATATATATATATATATATATATATATATATATATATATATATATATATATATATATATATATATAATTGTACATAAAACAGGTCAGACATTATATACAATACAAGAATCCACATCTCACATATGCATTACATACATATAAACAGGCAATACTTATATATATAGAAACAGTTTACAAGCAGCAATGAGTTGGTTTTATGGGAACATATTAGTCTCAGTATAGGTCCTTGGTGGAGTTAAATCAATTTTTGTAAAAAATTACTTCTAAGAGGAGAGAACAATTACTTTAGGAAGATAGTAATAGTAAGAAAGATATGGCCAAGTGAGAGTGGTAGGAAATTATTTCTAGCCAATTAATTTCCCTGAGTGCTAGAGAATGGTCTGCACAGTAACGATGATTTGCTGCAAATCTGACATTTTTGTTATTACACTGTTCTAGCTTTGCCAGCAACGTGGCTTGCAGGTGACTGAAAATGGATGAAGCATATAGCATTGAAGCAGTAAGTAAGCAGATGAGCAACATCAATGGCTTCTTCAGTGAGCAATGATGCTACTCTCTATAAATAGCTTAGTTTCTGATGTGTTTTCTTTATGGCTTGGTTAATGCATTGATCAAATTTCAGATGATTATTAATGATAATACCTAGGAGTTTAACCTAGAGAACTTGTTCAGTCTTAGTGTTATTATCTTTTGGTTTGAGAGGGGTTTGGGAATAAATAATATTAATTTTGCTTTATTAGGATTTAGTAGGAGTTGTGATTTGTTTAGCAAAGATTTAATAGAGGTGACTGCATGCTGAGTTATGTGTTGAAGTTTTGCTATTGTTTTTGCTGAGCAGATCAGGGTAGAGTCATCAACGTATTGCACTGGCTTCTTTGCTGGCAGTATGATGATTACTAATAATGAGGTTAAAGAGCAGAAGACATAATATAGCACCTTGTGGAGCTCCTATTTTTACTGTGAGAGAAGCAGAAATATCATGCTTTCATTTGAATGCCCTAATGGATTGATAACTATGGAACTTATGTCACAAAGTATTGACTAGTCCTGTATTAGAGAGTTGGAATAAGGGTTTTTCATTAGGACACAGTATCAAATGTTTTAGATAAATCTAAGAAAAGTGTAGAGATTAGATTATTCTCATTTCTTTGTTTGTTTACAGTAGAAGTAGAAGTAAAATGGAGTAGAGCAGTAGTAGTAGTGCTGTGGTAAGGCTTAAAGCCACGCTGGCTAGACTAGCTGATTTTCGTATAGGTATATAAGAAGCTGAGATATGTACATTCCTGCAGGGGGTTTATTTTTGTTTTGTTTTGTTTTTGTTGTAGTGGTACAAAAATCTTGAAGCAGTCTCAGCTAGCAGCCAGATAACAAGAAGTATTTCCCATCTTTTCCCATTTTATCATGTGAATAACCACTTCTTGGTTGCAGTAGTTCAACTGTCAAGGTCAGCGGTTTCACTGACATGTGTATCCTTTTAGTACTAACAGGGTGAGATGGGTAAATATTAACAGCCTTTGAAAGTTGTTCCTCAAAGTAAAATCTCATATCCCTTTCTTTGCTGCCCTCTTTAAGAGCAACAAGTTAAAGATTATTGCAGTGATTTCTATTTCCCAAGTCAACTAATTTGAGCTGTAGTTCTGTTAAGATCCTCTGGTAGCCTGTAATGATGCCCACACATTCTTCCACCTAGGCCGCTTTCCCAGTTAAAGCAGATAACAAAAATGTCATGCTTTTCTTTAGACAGATTATACAGATCCCTGAAGGTCAGTATATGTTCAACCAAGACAACCTACTCATGTTGCTAGGTTCTTCTAGAGGAATGGCACACATAACCTTGAAACCAAATCTTAGTGTAGTTTGAGACTTTGGACATAGGCAGAAGTTCAAAAGACCAGAAAAATCATTTTAGACATGGGGGAGCAAACATTTTGTAATTTTAAATTTATCCAGTGCTCCAAAGGCATACTGCTCAACCCATCAGAGCAACAACTAGATAAACTGATACCATGTTTTCTGTAGTTCATATGACAATAAACTGTCGACACATTTTATCAATCAGAAAATCCTGCAGGTGTTTGTCGAGTACTATAGTCAGTCTTAGTAAGCAGCAGGGCTTAACAGACAGGCATACCGATTTCTGGGTAACAGATCCAATGCTCAGCACTCAGAGGCATTGATTTAAATGGTGCAGTTGTCCTCAAGATCAAAAAGATGTGTCTGTCCAATATGCTGAGTTCCATTAGTAATGTAGTTTTTATTGCTTCTTAAGTCTGACTTCGATTTGTTAACAACAGTTAAAATGTAGGGGGTGGGGGGGTCATTGTTCATGAGATACCCGTCTTGCAGAATTATATTAAATGTGAGAAAACAGCTTTCCAGGTTTGTGGGATAGTGGACAGAGTGTCTTATTAATGGAAACATCTAGCTCTTGTTTCAGATTCAGAGATTCCCATTCAGTCCTGGCAAATAGACTGCTTTTTGGGAAATATCAATACTTACCTAATACTAATATTTAAAAAAGTACCATAAGTTAGAAAACAGTGCATTATTTACACATCATAATTGTATTTTAACTTTGAGAAGGAAAATATAGAAAACAGAAAAACTAGTAGTCTTAAAACTTCATTGATGAAATCAACAAGCCTCTAGGCTTTGCTTTACAACATTATCTGGGTTTCATGATTTTTGGAAATTATTGTGACTGAGCTCATCAACGAAGTTTTAATATTACTATTTCTGCTTTTTATTTTTTCCTCAACACTCATGTTGGTGAGGTTGGAACTAGACAGATTCCTGTCAATGTTCATTTTTTTTTTCATTTTTTAACTTTAAGAAGGCATACAAAACATAATTATGGAATGTTGTAAACAAGATACATGACTGCTTAAAATGTGAAAACTTAAAATGTACAAGCCAGGATTCTAGATTTTTCATATCAAGCACAGAAAACGTCTAGCCCATCTGTTTAAGAAATGGTGAAAGGATGACCTAAAGCAAACAAAATCAACAGCTGTCATGCAGACTGAACCCTTTCCTATACCATTAGTCTTAATGTGTGTTAAAATCTGTTAAATTCTGATTGGTTGAAGTTGTGACAGGGAGGAGTCTGCAAAATGCATTTAATGTTACATTAATCCATTTAATTGTTCAGAAGAAGTCTTCAAATAAAGATGAACACACAACTCATTCAAGCCTATAGCACTTTTTTGTATATTTCCAGTTCACACCCATAGCTCCTTATGGATCCAGAAAGTTTTTGCGTCTGGTTTCTTTACCTAAGCAGCTTACCAACTAATTATAGACAGTATTAGAAAGACCAAGGACTTGTTTATAAAATGACACTAAGTTTGTTAATCTATGACATTCTGCAGTAGAAAAAATTGTCACTGATTTACAGTTATTGTTCATATATTCATGTTTATGTTCATATTTTCATAACTGACAGACCTACATGATATTGAGGGGAATGGTGCAAAATGACATCAAGGGAGACTGAGGAAAATTCATTGTCAATATCTATTTATATCACACTGCACTGGAGATACTGCTAATTATTTGTAAGTAATTATGAAAATAAGCACCATTTACATATTTACATAACATTTAAAAAAAAGTGATTTACAAACTATTGCATGGCATCAACTAAAAGCTTACATATTGTTAAAGAAACTATTGTTAAAGAAAACTATTGCTGATGTGCAGATCTTGAGACATATACAGTGTTATTTATATTACTATTTATACAATAAAGAATGCAGGCTGGATTCATTAATGCCTACACTGTGTACACTAAGTGTACATTCTGAGTGAATAGACAACATAAGCATAACTCCCACCTCCTTCCTCCTAATTTTAGTTTTCCTTCTGGTTTTCTTGCAACCTTAAATATCAAGGAGATTCATAAGGATACCACAATATGTAAACTATGTCCTCAAAGAGGAATTTCTTGCTGTAATGTGCAAGCCTATGCCTGGTAAACAAGTGTTCTAATAATATAAGCCCTGTTTGTACAGTTTCCAAGGATTGACAATTTTTTTATTTTTGAGAAAGTTTAGCAAAAAAATATAATGATAGGCTTGTATACATTATAATAAATTATAATATATATGGAGAGACTATGGATATAAAGTCAAAGTCAAAGAAAACGTTATTGTCATTCAGAACTACATAGCAGTGTAGCTGAACGAAATTACAATGCTTCATTCTTAATGCAGGAAACAGTTGCCCATATAGATAGAGAAAAATTAATAAAATATCACAGTAGAAATTTAATAAGTAACAATTTGTAAGTAAAGTAGGACAGCAGTGACCCACACCTGTCCCAGAACAGGAGACAAGGAAGACAAGGAACAATATGAAGATATATGAAGATATGAAGAATATGAATATGAATATACTGACTATTGCCACTGTAAATAATACTTCTTACTAATAACATTGCTATTAGCACAGTTTTAATAGCTTTTATAGAATGGACAAACTTAACATCAGCACCCTGATGGGAGAATGAACATTTTCCAGCAGAGTATTAATGTACAAGTAATGTCAGCTGAGAAAAATTAGTCCACTGCTTCATGGCAGCATATTAAACCACCATGGAGCTCGGACAGAAAACACCTAATGGCCGCCTTTATTTTACTCTCATTAAGCAGAGCTTCTGCTGTTTATTGAGTGTAAAATGTAAAAAAGAAAATTAAAAAAAGTGTGTGAATGTGTTTATGCCTGTGAGCGTGTAAGTTTATGTGTGCATGTGAGTGAAAGTGACATCAAACAAACCATTATTTTACACTCACTAAACAGCACTTTGGCTGTTGAGCAAGTGTAAAATAAATACATTGAAAAAAGTGTGTGTGTGTGTGTGTGTGTGTGTGTGTGTGTGTGTGTGTGTGTGTGTGTGTGTGTGTGTGTGTGTATGTCTGTATATGAGTTGTTGTTGTTGTTGTTCCTTCGGCTTTTCCCGGTTAGGGGTTGCCACAGTGGAACTACGTTCCGCTAATGATTGGCATTAGCTTTTCATGGTGCAGAGGTGCCAGCTCAACGCCCAACCTTCAACAAAGCCCATTCACGCATGTCTTTCGAATGCCACTCGACTGCAGGGAGGACATGCAGACTCCACACAGAATATTTCTGGCTCCATGTGTGAGTGAATGTTTGCATGATAGGAGAAGCAACCGTGTATGTGTGTATGAAAGAGAGAGAGAGAGAGATAGTGAACAGTGAGATCGATAGAGCCGTTGTTTTACACTCGCTAAGCAGAGCTTTTGTTGTTTAGTGAGTATAAAAGAAAAAAGAAAAAGCTTAAAAAATTGTGTGTGTGTGTGTGTGTGTGTGTGTGTGTGTGTGTGTGTGTGTGTGTGTGTGTGTGTGTGTGTGTGTCTATGAGTGAGAGTGTAAACTGTGTGTGTGTGTGAGAGAGAGAGAAGAGTGAGAACGATCCCTGGCAGCAGCAGTAGCAGTTAAAGAGGTCTGCCTACCTGTTGACCTCTTATTTTAATATCGTAAAGGGACAATCCCAGAATTTCTTTGTTTATATTCTGCAATGTTTACCTTGTGCAGTTTGTAATTCTGAGCATACTCGAGACTTGTTTGTGTAGGGTAGAGGGAGGGTTACCTACAGGAAGTTTCAGCCTTTTAATCACAGTCCTTCTTTGATTCATGATCTAATTACAACACCTTTTAGGTGAGACATTTATTATTTTAGCTTGTGGCTTGTTATTTTCAAATAAAGGTATCTTGTAAATGTTTTTAATGACCTGCTTTCTCCTGACTTCTAGTTTCTGTGGAAAGGATTAGTAAACAGTTATCCAGTCTTTTTTGAGCTGTTAATTAGCTGAGTAAGTGGCTTTTGTCTTTGGCAAACAATAGTACTTCAAGGATTTTAGTATCTGCTGCTACTTCTGTAGAAAGCATGTGTGATTCAGCTCACAAACATTAGTACGTGGAGTTCTCTTTTCCTTGCATTTCATGTTATTTAGTGCCTGCTTTGGAATCCAGATTGAATGCATCTTGTAGCACAGGCATTGCATCTTGCTAAATTACTAGATTTGTTCATTGCCAGTTTCTTTTGCTCTATGTATTTTAACAATTCCTGCAGTTTTTCTCATTCCAAATGAGAATGAAAGCATTTTATAATGTGTCTGGCAGTACCATTCTCCAAAGAAGTATTATATAATTTTTTTCTGTTACTTTCACTTGACCTATTATTTTTTCATGCTGAGTTCTGCATTTCCAAGTATAGCTGCAGCCTGTTGTTTCATTATTTTAGTTATTAGTCCTACAGGCTGAGATACAAAATTTCTGTACTGGCAGAGATTATAGAGCAAAATGACAGAACTGCCACTTTATCTGAGCTGTATCATGTGC
The DNA here is from genome assembly GCF_019279795.1 of Protopterus annectens. NCBI lineage: Eukaryota > Metazoa > Chordata > Ceratodontiformes > Protopteridae > Protopterus > Protopterus annectens. The sequence goes on from NC_056731.1 coordinate 1,361,604,646, forward strand.
CTCTCCTTCATATCACCACAGTAAAATAATGAAAGCTAAATGTAATATTTTCTTCAGTACATGCTCTTGACTGACTCCTCTGCTTGTTTTTCAGCAGTTTCAAACAGTGAGATTCCCATGTGTGTTGCTTTCATACATTGTATTGTATGTCTGCAGTTCGTTTCTGATGCTACTCTCTGCAGCTTTATCACCATTCTGTTATGCATCACTGACTTTCATTTTGTCCTGATCAAAATTCACTGTTTCTTGAATACCTTACTAATTATATCCTTGAATTTCTGAGTCCCTTATTTTCATTGCTAATGGTTCTAAATATAATGCAAGTAGCAAACGGGAGATAGGACACCCATGCCTGATTCCTCTGCTCAAGCAGCGATCATCAGAGAGGACTCCCACCCACTTTAGTTTTCACCTCTGATCCCTCATATATCCTCCTAATCAACCTTATAATTTTATCAGGGAATGAAAATGCTTCCATTACTCTGCTCCTAAAGTCCCAGCCTACTCTGTCAAATGCTTTCTCTGTATCAAGACCAACAACAGTGGTATTTTCTTACATTCTGCTTCCCTCTGGATCATCAGTGTTCCGTTAATGTCATCAAAAGTTTGTCTCCCCTCCACAAATCCACATTGATCCATATCTATCAATTTACGGCATCACTTTTGCCATTCTTTTAGCCATTATGGACATAAACACTTTATAATCATGGCTTAGTATTGAAATGGGCCTGTATGAAGCTGGATCTGATTAATCTTTACCCTCTTTAGGTATTACAGCTGCCATCACTTTCTTCCAGGATGTTGGTACTTCTCCTCCTCCACTTAAAATACTGTTAAACAAAACCTTCCAGATCTTTATCAGTTTTTTCCCTCTTAACTTCCAAACTTCCACAGGAATACCATCTATCATACCATCAATTCCTAGGGACTTTCCTGTAGATTGGTTATACATCCCCATTACTATCTCATCTCCTCCTATCCTAACTGCTCACCTAGTACTTATTTATGAATTGTAGAAAATGCCTGAATAATGAATCCAGTGTGAGTCTAGGATAAAAATGTCCCCCAGTACCTTAACGACTATGACCTACAGTTCACCTAAAGTGATTTATTTTCATTTGGGAAAGTTTTCTTTTCCTAAGGCTCTCCCAAATCATGTTGCATGTGAAAAAAAGTGTCAGTATAGTGTAAGCCAACAGTGATTCTTCATGTACTGAGAGGTGGTCAGACATGCCACATTGCCAGAAATCATTCATTATTTCCTCAGTTACCCACCTCATTGCATAGGAATAGTAGATTTGGTACTTAAATAGGAATAGTAGATTTGGTACTTATCCTGAACAGGATGCCAATGAACTGCCAGGCATATGGACTCACAATACAGTAAGAGCAAGTGAAGAAGTGTAATTTCACTGCACATTATCTCATTGGATGTGGGAGGAAATGCAGTATAAAAATTCACAGGCAGATTTTATAGATTCAGATAAAGTGCCACCATTTAGAACTGAACTGGGGACATTAATAATGCAAGGCAGTAATGTTGATTAGTTCATGACTCTGCTATTTCAGATATAAATTAGCATGTAGCTAATATGAAGATTCTGGTCCTCCAGAATAAGCTAAGTAAAATACTGTTTTCATTCAAAATCCCATGACACAGGTATAGCATACTCAGTATGTGATCTAAAGCAAGCTTTCACACTTCATTGATGCAAAATTAAACATTTCCTCCAGTGATCCATTTAGCAGTTTGTCCTTGCCTGCACAAGCACTTCACTGACACCAGATGAAACATTTCCCCAATGATCCCTTGAGTAGTTTGTCCATGTCTCCATAAGCAGTCAACTGTCATCAAGTGGAACACTTCCCCCAATGATCCCAGGACAAGCACTTTTACTAAGATCAGATTAACCACGTCTCCCAAATACATTCAATAGTTTGTCCATGTAGGCCCAATTACTTCACGAACATCAAATGGAACATTTCCCCCAATGATCCCTTTAGTAGTTTCTCCACGTGTCCATGCATTTCACTGACACCAAAAGGAACATTTCCCCAAAACAATCCCTTCAGTAAGTTGCATGTGGCTGCACAAGCATATCACTGACACCAAATGAATCATCACCCACCCCCCCAAAATGTCTGTACAAAGACTTCAGTGATGACAGAATGAAACATTTCCTCAAGTGTACCCTTCTGTAGCTGGTCCATTATTGCTGAAATCATTCACCGCCACCAAATAAAACATTTTCTCCAATGTCTGTACAAGCACTTTTACTGACACAAAAGAAACATTTCTCCCATGATCCTTTCAGCAGTTTGTCCAATATCTGCACAAGTACTTCAATAACACCAAATCAAACTTTCACCCAGTGATCTTTTCAGTACTTTTTTCATGTATGCCGAAGTACTTCTCTGACACCAAATGGAACATTCCCACCCAGTGATCCCTTCTGTAGTTTTTCCATGTATGCACAAGCACTTCACTGATGCTAAATGAATCATTTCCCCCCAAGACACCTTCAGTAGTTTGTCCATGTCAGCCCAAGCAGTTCACTGACATCGAATGAAACATTTGCCCCAAAGATCCCAGAGGTCAAGAGGTATGCAAACTTCTTAACTGCTGCTGCCACTGCTGGATCAGTCTTACACACCACCACCCCCTCACTCTAAAACACAGTTGTGGATCAGAACATGCATGCTAACACAAATCCAGTTGTTTAGACAACTTTGCTATTTCTATCTTGAGCTAAGAGGTCAAGAGGTATGCAAACCTCTTAACTGCTGCTGCCACTGCTCAATTGTTTTCACTCTTTACATTTGTAGACACACACATATGCACACACTTTTTTATGTTTTTTTTTTTTTTTTTTTTTTTTTTACTTTTACACTTTCTAACAAAAGTTTGTCTGAGTCTAGGTATACTGGCCTCTGGAGCAATTCAGCAGCATAAGGGAGACAGTGTAGTAGTATCCCAGGCAGCTGCCATTCAAATTATCTTGCATTTCCTGGCAGCAATGTGCACCAAGGTGGATGATTACATAGACTTCCCAACAACAGTCATCAATTAAAGAACTGCTATGCAACACCTATGTGATATAGCCAATTTCCTTTGCATCCTCGGTGCAATAGACTGCAGCCACTTTCCATTTACAACACCTGCTGTACCTGATGCAGAACTGTACATCAAAATAAATGGGTGTCAGGTGGTATGCTCAGCAGATCCCTCATTACTAATATCATGGTGACACACTCTGGTAGTGTCCATGATGCTGCAATACAAAGGGAAACTGGTCTAAGGGCTGCTTTCCAACATGGTGAAATACCTGAGGGACTACAGGACCACAGCTATGATATAATCAGAATCCACACCTGTCAATATTAAGCATGAGGACAACATATGACCTGGTGGTATGATTTAAGGCCAGTAACACTGTTATCTCATCTGGGGGGAGGCAAGTGTGACGCATCTTCGGTGGTATTCCTCTCATAACAGCAGTCTGTAGGCTGCACTGAGAATTGTGCCAGAATAACAGCCCTGCAGGTCTCACTGGATCTATTGTGACTTCCCAAAGCATTGATCATGTTTGTAAAGTCTGTTCACACTTCATTCCTCCAGACAGTACTGCCAGTCCATCCAAGAAGACTGCACTCATGCTGGGGAGAAACTGTGATTATAATTTCATTCTCTGTGTGCAAGAAATTGTCTTCCCTACTTCTGATTGACATCTGGAAGACAGTGTGATATGCAAATGTTGTACTTTATATGGAGGCTCGCATATTGATATAATGGGGTCTATATCATGAGATCGACATCTTAAAATGTCGACTCTCATTTATTCGACATGAAAATGGTGAACTCCAACTTTACTGAAGGCCAAATCACAGATTTATTTCCAACGGAAAGAAATCTGTTGGCCATTCTGTTACACCTGCCCTTTCCCTGACTGTAGTGCGGTCTCTGAGTTAGAATATTTAGTTAGGAGGGGTGTGGGGGGCACAGCCCCCCACATTGGAGGGTGTGAGGGTGAAGCCCCCCACTTAAATATGTTTGTTTTTGTGTGGCATTGGTGTTTGGCCAACCGATTTCTTTCCGTTGGAAAGAAATCTGTGATTTTGCCGTTCGGGAAAGTTGGAGTTCGACATTTTCATGTCGAACAACTGAGAGTCGATATTTTAAGATGTCAATCTCATGATATAGGCCCGATATAATGATGTTGCAAGCGTATGTCAATTGACTATCTCACCTCTCGTTTACAATGCAAAGCTATGCTAAACAATCAGTTTAATTTGTATTACTGTTATGAATAGATAATCATAATATATATGAAAAAATTTCTGAATATGTAATGCATAAGAAGTAACAACATCATCACATGTACAATCCATTAAAAAATTGTATAGGTCACGTGTGGGATTTGAACTCATGTCAGTGGATATTGTAAGAAGTAAGGGACAGCCACACAACCAATGTACCATAGTAATGGTGTTCCACAGTTGCATGTACATCCAAACAGAATGAGCATATGTACTCCAAGAATGTTAGATGCCTGTCACATGCAACCACAGTCAGTGATACACATCATAACAAATGTTACTTTCATGATATGGTATGCAACACATATAATGGAAGTTATACAGAAACAGTACAGAAAAAAGTCAGCATATTAACATGAACTGTTAAGCACTCCTGGCAACATATCAACACAATAAACAGTGAATCATCCTCATGTTGTTTCTATTAGACTGCATGTGCTAACCACTACTGCTATATTACTAAGCATCGGAAAGTATCTGTAAGCTAGTCAGTGAGCATACAACCTATGGAAATCCTCAGAATTCACTGGTTTCCATAAACATACCACAGATATTACAGGTTAGTCAGAAATAATACTACAGATATATTTTCATTCTATCCATATCTATAGCTCACCCAGACTGTTTCCTTTTTATCCATATGTTATCACTGCATATTGGGAAAATCTCCTTGTCAGTGGTGGTCTTTTACCCATCTCTGTATGTATCTTGTTGAATTCTATCCCCCTCCTTTATGTCACAGACAGATTATAATGCGGACAATTTATAAAAAAAAAAAAAAAAGGACTGACAACATGTATAAGTTAATTTATATGGACTCCACAACAATGCCTGCAGGTGACAGGTTACCTTTGAAGCTAGCTGTACATCAGCTATACCCTAAAGTGAATTAGAAGTTTGCTAAAACAACTGAACACAGTAATTAGGATTGTCCATAGAGAGTCATGCGATATAACAGAAGTAACTAGGATATATTACTGTGCAGCTAAATTAATAACAGATAGTCTTACCACAAACACACAGGGCAGTAAGGGAAAGGAAGGGTAGAAATCAAATGCTATCATGGAAGTATTGAATAGAGAAAACTGTAAAGAAATTAAGACAAGAGGTACCATTGTTAGAAGAGTATAGAAGAAGGAATAGATCAACAAAAAATACTAAGATAGATGTGATAAAAGCAATGCACGGTATCAGAATAGATCAAGACCTACCATGCGCTATCACAAATAATAAACTAAAAATATCAGCATAGGCAGGAAAACTAAGAAGATATGCAGATAAATATAAAGGAAAAGTACAAAATAAGCAATTTATTGATGACCCAAAAATGTTTTATAGACAACTGGGAAACAAGTAAAAGGAATTGAAACATTAACAAAAAAGAAGAAATAGATACATTTTGAAGAAGTATCTATGAAGATCCTGTGAAACATAACAAAGATGCTAAATGGATAGATGAAGTAAAAGAAAGAATAAGAAGTCTGAATGTGCAGGATATGAAATGGGATGAATTAACAGACAGAGATTGAAACAAAGTTAAGAAAAACTCTTAACTGGAAAACCCTAGGGCCCAGATGCAGTACCTATCTTCTGGCTAAAGTATTAAGATCTTTGCATAAAGATTTGGCCATGAGTAAAAACTATTTATATGAGCATCCTGAACAGTCATCAGCCTGGTTAACAACAGGAAAAACAGTACTACTTATGAGTGAACCTTCGAACAATCCTAAAAATTATAGACCAATAGCTTGCTTTACAATGATGTATAAACTATACACTGGAATTGATGCTGACAAAAGTTTATAGTCATTTAGAAGAAAACTCAATCATTGCAATGGAACAAAAGGGTAATAAAAGAACGTCATATGGAACAAAGGATCATTTGCTGTTAAATAAAGTCATAATGGAGAACTGTAAAAAGGGAAAGAATCTCTAGGGACATTAGCCTAGTAACCTCCTATGAACATATGAATTACTACACATATCTGTTATGTATACCCATAGGTGCACACGTATACACACACACACACACACACACACACACACACACACACACACACACACACACACACACACACACACACACACATACACACACATACACACACACACACACACACACACACACACACACACACACACACACACACACACACACACACACACACACACACACACACACACACACACACACACACACACACACACACACATGCACACACACACACACACACACACACACACACACACACACACACACACACATGCACACACACACACACACACACACACACACACACACACACACACACATGCACACACACACACACACACACACACATGCACACACACACATGCACACACATACACACACACACACACACACACACACACACACACACTATATGGTGAGGTTAAAGTGTTGTAGCTTAAAATTTAGCTCATTGTGTGCAAACCTCATGGGGCTACAATACTGTTGTTCAGCTTAGCAAAGGTGGAGTCTTAAGGTAGTAGATAACACATTTTCTGGAAACTAACAAAGCAAATATCTGCAATGAAAGGCAGTGATCCCTGGACTGTAGCATGACAAAAAAAAACACTTCTATCTCCATAATCCGTTCTGTTATCTCAGGCACAATACTGCCCTACATTCCAAATGTCTTCATCACAAACCTGTAATAATGCACATCATTACCCCACTTCCCCCATTTTTCTACATGGAATCAAGGTGTCATGTGAACTATCACAACCTCTTTTGATTCAATACTAGTGTCCTACCTTCTTTGAGATCATGCCTGTGTGTTGCAGGTCTTCTCTCACATAAACCATCCCACTCTTTGCTGGATGTCCTCATTTCTTCGCACCTGTTTCTCCCAAAACCTTGTCACCAAACTGACTTCTGTTTTCCTGAACATGTGTCTGAAGCACTGTAATCTGTTTGTTTTGACCTTCTTTGTCATTGAAGCTAGCTTGGCTTCTGCAATGATGTCATCATTTTATTCATGTGTCCCACAGTGTGCATCCAACCATCATCTAAGTCACTTCATCTCCACCACTTTCACCTTCCTCAACTGCACAGCCTTCACTGCCCAGGTTTCTGTGCCATAAAGAAGAGTTGGTCATAATGTGGGTTTGGACACTTTACTTTTCAGCTTCTTTGACATTATTCTGTCACACATTACCACCTCACACTGTGTCATTTGGCTGCAGCCCCTTCTGATTCTAGCTTTGACCTCTCCATTCAGACTTGCCTTCTCCTCAAACACCCCTCCTAGTTACTTGAAACTGTTATCCTGTTCTGCTATCTTCCTTTCAGTCTCAATTTAATGTTTCTTCTGATTTCTCCATTTGCTGCAATTACAACTGTCTTGTCTGTACTCAGTTTCATTCTGTGTGACTTCAGTTTTGTATTCATACCACAGTCATTTGCTGAACTTCTTGTTCACAGTCTGCTTGTAATGCCACATCATCTGCGTACATCAGCTTTGTTGACCTGTCCCCTCCAACCAGTTTGCTAATGTAGTCAATCACCAGTATAAACAACAGTAAGCTGAGCGCTGAGCCTTGATGCACACCCAACTCCATTTGGAACTCCTCTGCAAGTCCGAATACTGTTAGTACTTGTGCCATTAGGTAACCTTGTACATAGTCTGCACTAATTCTGTCAGTTTGTCTGGGACATCAGTACATTGCAAGACTACCCAAATAAGCTTTGTCATACTCTTTCTCCAAGTCTAGGAATGCTCATTTGGACTCCTTCCTCCTCTTTAGCTTCTTCTCCACTACCTGTCTCACTGCCAACATTGGACTGACCACACTACTTCCTGATCTGAATCCAAACTGCTCATCTCCTATCTTACTTTCTATTTGTCTATCAGTCATCCTTTCCTGCACTTTCTTGAAGTGTGACAGGAGTTTGCTATCTCTATACTGCCTGCAGTCGTGAATGTGTAAGGTAAAGAAAAAAAGCCAACAACATCAGGTAACTTGATGTGAGATTATATAACAAAGGACAAGGTAGCAAAATTGCAATCTCTTGCATCACCACACATGCTTAGGCTGCAGTTATATCCACAATAATCTATGAATAATAGCAAATTGGTTGAGCCCCACATAAAAATTGCACAAACACAAGAAATCAATCAACATCTCAGTCTTCCACTGCATAGGCTGATTGTCTAATGCAAACCAAGTGTTTAATAAACTTTGAGACACTAAGTGTTCTCATCATGGACCACTGTGACAACTCTACCTAACTAGGCTAATGGGGACTAATGTCGCTAAGAACCTGAATGTGTGCAACTGCAGAGCGTATGTGCAGAAATTCTTATCAGGAAGTAGCAGTTAAACAGTCATGTTCCTGGACCTTTAACCTCAAACAAGACTGGACTAGTCTAAAAGTATACAAATTACAAATGTATACACACATGTACAAGCAAATAGTCGGCTAAATTTATCCCATCAAGAAACAAACTGACCAGCCATGATGTATTGAGTTAAAAAAAAACAGAACTGAAATAAAAATAAATCAAAAATGGTGGATGATACCATCCAAGAGTAAGTAACCATCCACACACCCACATCAAGGTTAAAATAAGAAACTTTTGAAATAAACAAATAAATAAAATGTTACAATGCATTACTGTTTAGCAAAAAAATAGAGCAGAAGTACACAATACATAATCTGTACTCATGTATTCCTCACCATGCACACACAGAATAGAAGCTGATCACTTATCACAGCTTTACAATCACTCAGAAATAAAAAGTTGTACTTACCTGTAATACCCAGTACCTATCTGGTGTATTTATGTTTCACACCTAGTAGTCTTCTACAAAGATGACAAATTCAAACTAATTCCTTCAAAAAATTAGCAATGTAGCCAATATCCATACAACAAGAAATGGGTCAACAGGACTCCAGCTTTTCACTCTGATTGTGTGTTCTGAACTGAGCCAAAAATACAACAGGAAGTTCAAAGCATGTCATACCTCCTACAGAGCCATACCCACCAATAATAGCTTCTGTGCCACTTTTCATAAATTGCAATTACATTTCTGTGCCACTTTTCATAAATTAAAATTACAATCCCTTAACTGTGAAGTATTGATAGAATGGGAGTCTGTCAGACCTGAGGAATGAATCTCTGTCTCTACCACCTCACTAATGTGAATGGGAACATTTTCACTTCTTTTCAGTATCTCATTGAGATGAATGGAGAACTTTTTACCTGCCTTCATATTTACTGTGGTATTGTCTTTGCCACAGAAGTTTTTTCAACAGATTCAAGTGATTAATGAAATGAACTCCAACACTAAGAATAATGAGACCACATTTATAGTAACTCTCTTAAAAACTCAAATATTATGACTTTCCTTACCTCATAATGTAACATTTCATAAAAATTGTTTTAGTAATTACATAATGTTAGTCAAATGTAGGTAATGACATAATTCATAGAAATTGTGAATTGTATGTGAAAACTGAGATGAAAGTTGGCAACAAAAGTTTAAAGTGCTATATATCGGCAATGGTGACACAGACTGAGTGACTACTTCAGAATAATTTGCAAATGATCATATTTCACTAGGATCCATGCAGATGACTGTATGGCCATTGTCCGTCACTAGCACATGGTAGGGGATACAATAAATCATTATTTTATAGTAATTGAGGCATTCTGAACTATATTGTGTGACTACTGTAGCTGTGACCTAGTAATTGAGTAAAATCGTGCATGCAAAATAATTGGTCAATAATGCTGTGCAATCCAGACCCACCTAAATTAGGAAGGCTTGTACCAAGAAACAAACAGTCTGTCAGTAACAATCTAGCAGAGTAAGCAAACTACTGCACAACATAGTAACACCTAAAAAGTGGAAACTTTAAATGCCCACAGTGTAGTCTGTTACAAAATGGTATGCAAGTCAGGGGGAAATGCAGGTTCTGTATCCTGCCAGGGAACAGAACGTGGGTGCTGGATAACATCATTCTCCACAACTCAGAAGCAGATGATAAATGGAAATGGCGAAGAAAATGGTACACCAAGTCAATGTCTGGCTGCTTGGTAGATTGGCAGTCATAGTAGGGTCATATGTCCAAGTGCAGTTTGCTGGTTTAGAGGTATTATTCTCACTTTGAGTGTGAGAGGTGCCAGGTTCATATCCCAAACAAGCCTGTCATTTTACCCAGCCTTGATGGATCTGCTGCACATGGGCAAAACAAACAGTACAGGAAACAATAGATTTAGGGATCTGAACTTCTCTCGTGAAATAAACAGAACGTACTGGATAGATAAATATGTGTCCCAAAG